>NC_052354.1:13525847-13644740 GCF_009727055.1 Benincasa hispida
TTATTATTAGTTTAAAAAAAAAATTAAAAAAAAATAACCCTCTCCCTCACGCGTCTCACTCCCCTGCCAACCCCATCGTTTTTCTTCTTCCTTCACTTCGCACCTAGTTCGTTCAGGTTTGGATCGGCAGATTTACCAGTCACAACCACCGCCAGTCGGCCAGTGCTACAATCGCTCTTTCGGAAGCTTCTCTTAGCGATTGTGCGGCACCTGTTCCCGCTCACGAACAAGTCAGCCAACTCGAATACGGATGCCGATGGCACACCGAGTGCCTCTTGCAACCTCAATCCCGTTTGAGGGAAAATGGTTTTAAGAAAACGGGTTTAGAGAAAAGGTTTTCGTAAGAAGATTTGCGAGTGTGTATAAAGAAAGAAAGATTGTAGTAGACTAGAAAGCAATAAGCAACACAACGGCTTTAATAGAGTACTACTCCGGGTATGAGGAAATGATGGTTAGTCTTATCCCATATAGTGCATTCTGAACAAAAAGCCAACTGGCACCCTTGCATATGCAAAAGGGGAGTGGTCATTACAATGAAATGTAAAGAAAGCAAGCTAACTAAACTAATACAATACAGGATATGAAAGTAAGCTAAAAGGGGTTGGTTGTTGGCATGCGGCCATGGGCAACAGGCCCTGGACAAGCATGGACCTTACATTCTCCCCACTTAATTGCGTTGACGTTCACCCGCTAACCGACCTTGTTCAAAATCTGTGCGTATGCTGGAGCTGCGCTCTTCATAGTCTGTGCGGCCCGTCTTCCCAACTTATCTTTCGTCAGGGAGATCCTTTCCAATTTCACTAAAATCTGTCAGTTCTCGTGTCTGGGTCTTCCAATACGGCGCGTACGTTTATCCAGAATTTGTTGCAACTTCTTTCTCAACCAGAACTACTTCATCGTGACCGGTGGACGCCTTAGCACGTTCTCGTGTTCATCCTCGGGATCGGGATAATAGGGCTTCAGGATACTCACATGGATGACAGGATGAATCTTCATTCCTATGACGGTACACTGAACCCTATTATGATAGTTCTCCTGACTTCTCAATTACCTTACCACTGGACCTTCATATTTCTTACTACCGTTGGTCCCTCTGGCGCCTGAAGACAAACTGTTCCGTAACGCTAGCTTTTAATCAGGACCTTGTCCCCAACTTGAACTCAAGGACCCTCGCTTCTATATATCTCTCTCTTTTTTAGATCCAGCCGCTTGCCCTCTACCTTCGTGTCGACTCCGCCGGAAAACCCAGATCTGAAGCGTTGCCTCGCCGTTCGTGACCCGGCACCGTCATTTTCTCAGTCAGCTGGATCCGCCTCCCACCAGCGATGCGCCGCTCGACGACGAGCTTCAAATGCCCGCCTTCCTCTCTCTGACCCACGAATCTATAGCTTGCTGCCTCTGGTTGCGAGCCGCTGCTGCCTAGGTTGTGCGACTCCACTCCGACACCACCGTCAAGCAGGATGTCGTCGCCACTCACTGGATCTACTAGTTTGGATACAAAGTTTGGAGGCATTTTAAAGTCTTTTGAGTGCTACCGACAAGATTATGAATTTCGTCAATTTTGGTAAGTTTTAGGTGAGTAGTTGGTTTGGTTCCCTTTTTTATTAAGGGTAATCGTTGAAAATTTAGTTATTATACTTTGGTTTTGATTTAGGTTCAGTTTGGACAAATAAATAGAACTTTGGAAATGGCCTCGAACCAAGTCGTGACTTCGGTAAGTTAAATTTGTGGTCATTTGATTTATTTGGTTAATTGGATTTAGACCCAAAGATGAGTTTAAAACTTTGGATTTATTATTTTTGGACTAGGGGTGCTAAATTAATATTTGTAATGTATGTTTTAGGGTGGATTCAAAGTCTTCCAAGAGTTGTAAGAAGGTTAATTACTTGGGTTAATTTGGGACCAAATTTGAGGTAAGTAATCTTACTACTGGAACTGTCCACGGGCCAAGTTTTACTTGTATGCTAGCATGATAAGCGTATGTTATGGTAAATGTTAGCATATTGATTGACAGTATGACCTGAATCAAAGTATGTTCTGGTACGAATTCTGATTTGTTTACATACATACCTAAGTACTTGATCGTTAGTATGTGTTTTCATATGTCGATGTCTGATCTGCTAGTGTTGAGGCATACTTGCATGTTGTGGAGTTATGATGTAAGTTATACATGGATGATGTATAATATGTTATTAAGAAATATGTGTATGTGATGAAGCCATGGTATCAAGAATTTTTATATATGTTTTAGAACTGTACAATGTTAAATCTTAGTACGTTAAGACTGTGTGAATATCCTCATTGATTAGTTAGATGCTCACTAGTTTGTGTTTCCTTCGGGATTCACCAGTTTGTGTTTCCTTCGGGATTCACCAGTTTGTGTTTCCTTCGGGATTCACCAGTTTTGTGTTTCCTTCGGGATTCACCAGTTTGTGTTTCCTTCGGGATTCACCAGTTTGTGTTTCCTTCGGGATTCACCCGTTTGTGTTTCCTTCGGGATTTACCAGTTTTGTGTTTCCTTCGGGATTCATCAGTTTGTGTTTCCTTCGGGATTCACCAGTTTTGTGTTTCCTTCGGGATTCACCAGTTTTTTGGTTCCTTCGGGATTCACCAGTTTTGTGGTTCCTTCGGGTTTCACCAGTTTGTGTTTCCTTCGGGATTTACCAGTTTGTGGTTCCTTCGGGATTCACCAGTTTTGTGTTTCCTTCGGAAGATTTCACCAAATTTTTGTGAGTGCATATACTTAACTACAATAGGATAGGACTCAGTCTCTTGGTTGTTCCATATGTTTATGTGCCATATGTGGGTATCTAGAGGACATAGATGCCTAGCCTGACCCCAGTGGTGGGGTTACTTACTAAGTATTTCATATTCATTCTTTCTTATGTTGATGTTTCAGGTAAGGGTAGAGATGCGCCGGCGATGGCATAACGGAATTCATGACCAAGCCACTGGGACTAGTTTTTACGCTTCCGCATCATGAGATTTAGAGTTCTTTTCATGTTTCCCTTCATGTTTAGTTTTGATGTTTGAAACTTATTATTAAGAATTATTTTTCATATGTATTTATTAACCTTTATGATTTATGGGTACCCTATTATTGTTTTTAACAATTGCATTTAATAAATGTCTTTGGAACTTCTCTTGTTTTAATTAGCATTTATTTCAAATAACTGAGCGTCGTTTTAAATTATTTGCATGCATTTATTTTAGTAACGACATTTATTATTTGCTGAAAGGACCCGTGTTGGTTTATGGGGACAACTTTCACTTCTAAAAAGCATTCAAGGCAAGGGAGGAAGGGAGGTTGACATAGACAGGTCACAAGGGACGTAGGGGAATGTCGGGGCCATTAAGGGTCGAATCCAGATTCCTAATCCTGGGCCTGGGGCGTTACAGATGGTATCAGAGAGGAACCTCTTCCAGTAAGATGTGGTCCGAGGACGAACCAAGTGGAAGCTGGTAGGCATGTAATGACCCGAGTTCAGGAGGGGTACATGAATGAACCGGTATCATATCTGAATGAGAGAGATCCTAAGGACATGAAAGTATGGTTAAGAAAGGCTTAAAAGAATTGAAAGTTACTACCTATACTAACAAGGTACACCTTCCTTTTCGATGGCTCAATCATAAGAACTCCAAAGTTAAGCGTGCTTAGCTTGGAGCAATCTTATGTTGGGTGACCTCCTGGGAATTTTCTTAGGATGCATGTGAGTGAGAACAAAGCATGCTGAAAGGACCCGCTAGGTCACAGGGGTCGAATCCGGATTCCAAATCCTAGTTCGGGGGTGTTACATGGAATATAAGATTTTATACTACGATCAAATCTTATGGCTTTTTACCTTTGGAACAATGTCCTAAGACACCTCAAAAAGTTACGTATATGATACGGGTTCCCTATGTATAAGTCTGATGTATGCAATGTTATGTACTCGTCCAAACATATGCTTTACAGTAAGTATTGTCAATAGGTATCAATCTAATCCTGGTTATGCACATTGGACTGTTGTTAAGAATATCCTCAAATATCTTAGGAGAACGAGGAACTACGTGCTCGTATATGGAAATAAGGATTTCATCCTTATAGGATATACTGACTTCAATTTTAAGACAGATATAGACTCTAGGAGATATACTTCGGGACCGACGTTCATTCTAAATGAAGGAGCAATAGTATGGAGAAGTATTAAGCAAAGCTGCATTGCAGACTCCACAATGGAAGCAAAATATGTTGGTCTGAGATCGTGCTAAGAGGAGACATTATTGTGAAAAAGATAGCGTCTGAACACAATATTGCTAATCCGTTACAAAGGCCCTCCCGAATAAGATTTTCGAGGGTCACCTGAAGAGTTTAGGACTACAGGTAGAATAAATAGGGCAAGTGGGAGAAATAATGGATATGAGATGCCTTAGTTTATTGTGTTTAGATTTCTCTCATAGTACTCAACTTTGTTCTAACCCACTAGGAGTTCTAGTCCAAGTGGGATTTTGTGGGGTTGGATGTCCTAAAACTCGTAGTTTGTAAAAAGTAAACATATGTGAAGTTTATTCAGACAAATGTTGTTAAATGAAAATGAATTGATTGTTTAATAACTCTAAATCCAATAAACTACGAACCCTTGGCTATTGTCATGAATACTTGGACTTTATGTGGAGACATAAACTTGATCAAGTTCAAGTAAAATAGCCTAAACAATCTATAGTACTTGGATTAGGTTGGGTACCTATTTTTGGAGATATTATTGAATACGGCTCGCTTTATGATTGTTACAAATGTTGTAAAGTGTTATAAACGATGTGATCAGTTCATTCATGCAGAGACATGTGAGTGGTGGTTTTCTACGCGATGAGATTGTGTCTGACTTACCACGAAATAATTACTATTACGTATTAACATTATTTATTTATTTTATTAAATAAATAACTTTTTTTATAATTTACAATCTACGAGATTTACGACACAAATTCCAACAGAAGGAACCCATATTGTTGAAGGTATATAACTAATTTTAATAACCTATATATTACTAAAGTCAATTTTGATTCTATATTACTCTTGGTTGTAGAAAA
Source organism: Benincasa hispida (assembly GCF_009727055.1). Taxonomy (NCBI): domain Eukaryota; kingdom Viridiplantae; phylum Streptophyta; class Magnoliopsida; order Cucurbitales; family Cucurbitaceae; genus Benincasa; species Benincasa hispida. Next base: position 13,530,918 of record NC_052354.1, read on the forward strand.
CGAGAAAGGAGAAAATTCCATCGATAGAAAAGGGCATTACTCAAATATTGAAGAATGATGTAAGTATTTATAAAAACATGTATACCCGTCTATTTATGTTGAGGTTGATACTCTAAATCTCGTGGTCTTATAGTTTGTAATTGTATTTGTACAAATTTATATTTATCTAATAAAATAAGTTGTATTTTATTTGACATTTAGTTGCATTAATCCAAATCAATAAACTAAGATCCAAGGTTATAGATGTAACTTAAATATGTATATGGAGACATATAGGTGGATCATGTTTAAATGATAACCTGAATGACCTATAGTAGATGGATAAGGTTGGGTACCTTATCTTTGTGACAATACAGATACAACCCACTTTGTAATTGTTACAATAGTTGTAAAATACTACAAATGATCTGATCCTGATCATTCATGTGGAGACATATGAGCGGAGGTATCATATATGAAGAGTTTATATAAGACTAGACCACAAAATGAATAGTCTCGTTGTATAACACCATTGCTAGAAAAGACTTATATTTTATCGTGGCGACTATATGTGACTTAACCTTAATCTTGGGTAAGTTGTGAAGTCCTGCCTATGAGAGCAGTCCTTTGATCTGCATGGGTAAGAGTGGTCAGTTTCGCCAACTCAATATGCTTATCATTTTTGGGATTCTTTTATTAGGGAGCTGGAAACACAGCTACATAAGAAAGATTTCACTCATTGCCTATTATTAGGGTAAGTACATTATTTGCTCCCTTAGGGACTGATTCCAAGACTTAAACAATGTGGTGTCACACTATCTCCTAGCCCGAGAGGGGTTCGATTTTAATTGGACTACAACTAATTGTTCATTAGAGGGATCATTAGTACTTAAGGAATTAGATGTAACTATAAGGGTAAAACAGTAATTTTGACCCAAGTGTACTTATGAGTAATTTATGAAGGGTCAATTACTGTTGATTGATTATATCTAATGGACATATAGTACGAAGAGTGCAATTTTTGGTCTTTAGTGGAGTGATTGACAATTAATGAATGTTGATTAATTTAATTTAAGAGTTTAATCAATTAATCAAGTATCATTGGAGCTTCAATCTATAAGGTCCCCTCATTAGCTCAATAAGGATTAATGAGAATCAAATTAATTTTGGATTAATTTGAATTATTCAAATTAATTCAAGGAAATTAACTATATAAGATATAATTAATAACGTATATGATACATTATAATATAAAGTTTTAATGAGAGAAATATGATTCAAATATTAATTATATGAATATGATTCATATAAAAATTATAGGTTATATGAGAGAGTAATAACTATAGGTTATATCATATGTGATATAACATATAGCTCAATATATATATATATATATTATTTAAAATTCAAAATTTTGAATTTTAAATTTTGAATTTATTTTAAATTAAAAAGGGGGAAGGAGTTATTTGATAACTCTCTCAATTCACTCCCTCTCTCATATACGTATTTTTACAAAAGAATAAGGAACAGTTCTGGATCTTCATCTCTTCATCTTGCATCCATTCTCTCTGTGTGGAAACCTCTCTGCCAAATCTCTCTTAGAAAAAGAAAACTTTTCCCTTACACCAAAATTCTTCTAAGCAAGCCCACGAAACTCCACTTGGTTCTCATTCTAGAGAATAACTTGGAAGATCTCATGGTAGTGTTCTTTGTTGGAGCAATGATTGTTGTCTTCAAGTTGTTATGAAGGGGAGTTTAGGAGGAGATCGACTTGTGGTGGTGTTGTTGGAGAAGATACATGAAGAAAGGTTTTTCAAGGGTGAGTTTCTCTCGATCTCTTCTCCTGTTTGTTAAATCGGTAGAAAGCATTTTTAGTTTATCTTTGTTTATTCTTACTTTTTGTCCCTCTATAATTTGTATGTTCTGTAAAACAAAAATAAGACACAATTGCATTTGATTGCTTCCGCTTCGAGATATTCCAAACCCTTTAATTGGTATCAGAACCATCTCGTGTCTCTGATTTTCATTTTCGAACATCAATTCATAGTTTTTAATGAGTGTATGATCTGCATTTTGAATGTTGATGGTTTGCACTTGGATGTTTCAAAATTGGCCTAGTTTTTACTGCTTTAATTCATTCAATCGGTAAGGGCCTGACGTTTTTGGGCATTTAAATTCTTACAATCGAGTATGTAATAGTCCATGTCACTAGTGATGAGTTTTTTACTTCAATTTAGAGAAATTTAGAGCAATAACAAAACAAAATGGATAAATGGGCGAAGTAGAGGAAGCTTCTGCCTTAGAGCGTAAGGCTGGAGCCCTACGACGCTTGCCCTACGTTGTAAGGCGAAAAGCCTGGCATCGCTACGTTCTAGTCACAGCGTTGCAATGTTGTACGGAGCGTCGTGACGCTGCAAGTAGCATAGAGGTGTGCTATGACAGCACAAAAGCAGCGTGCGACACTCCAGATGTCCACGCATGCATGAGACCGTGTTGATCATTGGTTCAAGCGTGGGTTGCAGACTCCTGAAGGTAGTTTAGTTTTATTTATTTATTTATTAATTTTTAATTTATAATAATTAATTATTTGATTTGTTATTCATTAATTAAATTAATATAAGTGTTATATTAATTTAATTAATGTTTATGATGTCAATATTGGTCCAATGTTGCTTTTATGTTTATTATACATGTGATGTATGGTTTATTAATTATATAGCATATTGTGTGCCATATAGTGTTAAAAATCTCACCATAGGATAACATTATTTCATGCATCATTTTTAATATAAGTGTTATACTAGAAAGTTGCGTGATTTAATTAAGCATGCTCATGCATCATATTTAATAAAATTGTTATATTATACGATAGCATGCATTGATCACATGTTCATGCATCATGTTATATTATAAGTGTTATAATATATAGTATGGATGGATGGATGGATGTTATTTTATTTTTATTACTTTATCATATAATTGTTATTATGTTGTAATGAAAATAGAGATGCGTGAAGCATGACACCACTTTAGAAAAATATAATTCTTATATTTATAAAGTATGTCATTAGATGCATGTATAGGTTTTACTTATTTCATTAAACTTTATAAGTTTTATAATTTAGTGAAATTAAAATTAAAATCTATAATAAAGAGTTGCATACAAACATAGGAAAATAGTAGATCATGCATCCAGAAAATTAAAGAAGCATAAGAGTAATTATCCTACGCATGATATAGAGTTAGCAACTATGGTGTTAGCTCTGAAGATTTGTAGACATTACCTATATGGTGAGAATTGTCATATTTTTACTCATCATAAGAGTTTGAAGTACATCTTTGAGCAGAAAGAGCTAAATCTAAGGCAGAAAAGATGGATATAGTTGATTAAAGATTATGATTGTATTATTGACTATCACCCAGGTAAAGCTAATGTGGTAGTTGATACTCTAAGCAAGAAGTCGAGACCTTCCAGAGACATGCTTAGTTCTCTAAGGGGAAGGTTATTATAGGAATTCAGAGGTGCTAATGCAACTCTGACAGTACGCCATATGGGAGAATTATTAGCTCATTTTCAAGCAAGGCCTACATTGGTAGATGATATTATCATAGCTTAGTCAGGAGACCCTAGTCTCAAGAGGTTAGTTGAAGAGGTAAGTAAACAGCCAGGATCAGATTATGTGTTGAGACAGGATGGAGCCTTAATGAAGGAACACAGGTTATTTGTTCCTAATAACGAGACATTAAAGAATGCAGTTTTAGAAAAGGCTCATAGTTGAGCATATGCTATGCACCTAGGTAGTACCAAGATGTACAGGACTTTGAAGAAGTCTTATTGTTGGCCTGGAATGAAAAAAGACATAGTAGGTTATGTAGATGGATGTTTGATCTATTAGCAAGTTAAGCCAAAACGACAAAGGCCCGCAGGTTTACTTAACCCACTTCTAGTGCCTGACTGGAAATGGAAACATGTCACTATGAATTTTCTTTTTGACCTACCCAGGACACCAAGTGGCTATGATGGTATTTAGGTGATTGTTGATAGAATGACTAAGACAACATAGCTCTTGCCAGTTAGGGTAACTTCCACTCTTAACCAGTTAGCTAAGATGTATGTTGATAGAATTGGAGCCAGTATGGAGCTCCAGTATCGATCATACCGGACAGGGATCCGAGGTTTACCTTAATTTTTTTGTCCAGTTTGCAGAAGGCACTTGGTATTAAATTGCATCTTAGTACAACTTTTCATCTACAAACAATGGACAATCAGAGCGAATGCTCCAAACATTAGAGGATATATTGAGGGCTTGTGTGTTAAAGTTTAAGGGTAGTTAGGATACACACTTGCCATTAGTTCAGTTTGCTTATAATAACAGTTATTATTCCAGCATTGGCATGGCACCGTATGAAGCCTTGTATGGAAAACCATTAGAACCTCGGTTTGCTGGAATGAGGTTGGTGAAAGGCAGTTGATAGGGCCTGAATTAGTATAGATGACTTCAGATAATATTAAGCTAATTAGAGAAATTCTTAAAACGGCTCGAGACAAACAGAAGAGTTATGCAGATAATCATAAAAGAGAGCTCGAGTTTGATATTGGAGATTGAGTATTTCTGAGGTTATCACCTTAGAAAGGAATACTCAAATTTGGCAGGAAAGGTAAGTTGAGCCGAAGGTATGGTAAGGTAATAAGGATCCCATTCAGTTCTAGTGCACGTATGACCTATATTATCGACGTTGATGAGATCGAGCAAAAGGGGTTTCTCTCAACTAAGGTTATTGTGATTAAGCAAAAGGGCTCTCCCTCAGTTTCAAATAGAGGAGTAGAGGTGATTACAGGAAAATGATGATGAGTTTTATTTCAGGGTTTTTTAAATGCTATGATTTCATGTTTCAATTTTATTTTCAAACCTTAGAAATGAGCATGTAAATGGTTTATGGAAACATGTTTATGTTAATTTATGAATGAAAGCATGTTTCTTTAAAGTAGTCACTTAGTGAGCATTTTTAAGTTCATGTTTTTAAATGTTTTCTTTCCCTAGATAGAGATCAACGCCCTAAAGCCTAGTAGATTTGCCATTCAGTCACACCTCAAAGGTCAAAGAAGACTTAAAGTTTAGGTGGTTCACTATATTTGTTTAATCCTAGTTTTTTCTGTACGTGTGATGAGAGTCAAGGTAGAACTTGTGTTAAACTATTGTTGTAAAAGACTTGGGTTTTCTGAATATGTTATGTATGTGAATATGATATTCTGATTAGTAGTAACATATATGCAGTGGGTTGTTGATGAGATTATGTGTAAGTTGTGGAAATTTATAAACTGCTAATCACATATAACAGATGCTAAGGATACAAGTTCACAGGAACAGGTCTGGCAGTAGTTATCATAAAAGAGTTAGCAACTGTTGTCTTCACTTCTCTTCTCAGATTAAGAGAGTAATCTAGGGAGGGGTGTGATATTTATTGTTCATTAAATGGATCAGTGGTACTTAAGAAGTTAGATGTAACTACAGAGGCAAAATGCTAATTTTGGCCCAACTATACTTACAAGCAATTTGTAAAGGGTCAACGCACCATTGATTGGTTATATTCAATGGACACAGAAGTATATATGTAGTGCGAAAAGTGTGGTTGTCGGTCTTTTGTGGAATGATCGACAGTTAATGAAAATTGGTTAATTTAATTAAAGAATTTAATTAATTATCTATGTACCATTGGAGCTCCAATCTATAGGTCCATAAGGTCCCCTCAGTATCTCAACTGAGATTGTTGAGAATCGAATCAATTTTGTATTGATTTGTATTGTTCAAATTAATTGAGGAATTTAACTATATATAATCTAATTAATATAATGTATTTGATATATTATAATAGAAAGTTTTATTTGAGAGGAAATAAATATTTGAATGATTCCAATATTAAATATGTGAATATGATTCGTATAAAGTTCTATAGGTTAAATTTAATATTGATTCATATTAAATACTATATATTAAATGACAGAATATCAAACTATAGATTATATTATATATGATATAATATAAACTATATGTAATATGTTATATTAGCTATAACATATCTATCTATCCATCTATCTATCTATCCATCTATCTAGCTAGCTATCTATCTATCTATATATATATTAAAATGATTTTTTAATTTTATATTTTTAATTAATTAAAGGGATAGATACGGAAATAACTTTCTTCCCCTTAATTCTCTCATTTCATTGTGGAAATAGGGGAGAGGGAAGTTAATTCTTGGGTTATCTTCTTCATTCGATATATTGGCTTTTACGCAGAACGATGTTGTTCTAAGGATTCTCTCTGAAATTTTTCCTCTTATCAAAATCTCTCCTTTCTTGCCAAAAAATTTAAAGCACGAAACTCACACACTCTCGTGGATTTTCAACCCTTCAAAGAATACCAAGGTTTCTAGTGGTGGTATCCAAGTTTTTGGTTCTTTTGGTGTTGTTGTTTTTTTGGCGTCTATGGGAGATCATTTAGAGAGGAATTTCGTGAAGTTTTGTGACTTCAAGGGTAAGTAACTTCAAACCCCTATTTCCTCTTATTTTCTTAACAACATGCGATAATTTGAATGCAAATCCATGTTTCCGTTCTCTAAATTTTACATTTTTGCATAAAATTAAATTGGGCTTTCGATCTGCTTCCACTGTGGATGTTCGCAAATCCTTCAGTCGAAGCCTGAAGTTAGTCACCAGAGTTTTAATCGAAGGTGATTGTCGGAGCTCGGAGTTGGTCGTCGAAATTTGTAATCGGATGTGGTTGTCAGAACTCGAAGTTGGCCCGTAGAGTTATAATCGGAGGTGGTTGTTGGAGCCCGGAGTTTATCGCCGGAGTTATGATCAGAGGTGGTTGTTAGAGTATGGAGTTAGTTATCGAAGTATGACAGCAATAGTCGCCAGCAATGGGCAATAGGTGGAGTCATTGAAAACATTAGAAAAATGGAGAGTTGGAATGAGTTGGTAAGATATACCAACTTAACTGATGGATCAAACATTGAGTTGGTATATTATACCTCCTAGGAGTTTAAGTAGGTATAATATTGGTGAGCCAACTCAACTCATATTGGTGAGCCAAACACCTCCTAGGAGTTTAAGTATATGTTGTCTCTTGATGCCAAATTTTGGTCAATGGGAAACACATGACCTTTACGTGACGACAACGGTAAATTTATAATCTGGAAAAGAGAACCTACAAAATAAAGAATGCTCTGATGCCAAAGTAAGATATCAGAATTTTAGAATAAAGAAGAATACATAAGTGTTAGTTCCATAACCTAGATTAAGATATAGGTCTCAGATGAAGTTATCTCATATAGAGTTATAATGATGTATTTATAGGAAGAATGAGATAGAGTTTACCTTTTTTCTTTTATGATAAGAACGAGATGGATCTTTACTAATCCTAATAAGTTAGGATGAGATATGATAAGATAATTAATTAGCTCGCGGTCGGACTTATTTGAATTAACCCCACTCTATCTAGTATTTATGTTCATTTATCTTTTCTTGAATTTTGGCCTATATCATCAGGTCCAAAATCACTAACAATATTGTTAATCAAGATATCAAAAGTTCGAATTTAAGATTGAATATTGTTGCAAAAGTACAATATTGGAATTTTGTTTGAAGCGTCCTACAAAAAGGGACATTATATGTATTTTTTTTTTTTTTCTTGTTGTAATAGTCATGAAATATTTCCACTACTTTTTATATGAAATTTTTTTTGTATTATTACCTTAATCTGTGGGAGTGAAAGCAACCATCTTGTGAATAGTATTATTACTCCAAAGGGGCAAAAACAATATTGATTGTATTCAGAAAACCTTTGTCCCCACCATTGAAATTACAAAAACACCCCCACATTCTATCCACAGGGAAATCTGGATAACAACACAAAATCCACTCTCTCACCCAATCATTACAATCCACGTGTCACTAAACCGAACACGTCACATCATCTTTTAATATCAGATAGCTGACTCAATGGGGTTTCTCTTTCACTTTTTGCCCCAAGTGGGTCCCTCCCTCATTGCCTCCTTGGCTTCACTTTTTCTCATTTTATTATCACTTTTTTTTTTTCCTTTTTTCTCCATTTTTAGTGAAATTCAATTCGTCAATGTATGGTTTGAAGGTAGAGAAATGTGCAACAACGATTCCTTAATCAAACACCCCATTCGTAAATCAAGAACCAAAACAAGACGACCCAAATTCCTCAGCCTCCGATCGGAGTTAATTTCCCCCAAATTTACACCGATGATCCACCACCCACCACAGCCATCGCCACCGCCACCGACGCCGCCGCAGAAACAGCTCACTCTGTTTCCCCTGCATCCAGAGAATCTACAGATGGAAGACAGGGAGGAAAACGTGGTGTTCATCTTCGAAAACGACGTCGTAAGTAGCAGCTGCTGCAGCCTACAGAGCTTTCTTCCCAGTTACCAAAACGACATGTCGTCGGAGGAAGAGTCGCGTAATTTGGCGGAGGAGGCGGCACTTGTACGGACGGCGATGAGAAGCAGAGAGAGACAAACAGGGGTGGAGGAGAAATGGGTTTGTTATTCAGAAGTGGTGGAGAAGACGGAGGAGGTGGAGGTGGAGGAAGTGACGAGCACGGCGGCGGATGAGTGGGTGAAGAAGATCAATAAGAATAAGAAGAAGAAGATTAAGAAGAAAGTGGAGATGATGGGAAAACAGTTATGGTTGAAGCTTGATTATGAAGGGATATTGAATGCTTGGCCTGATAAAGCTCCATTGTTCATCAATGGAGAATCGCCTCAGACTGTTCCTGATCTTCGTGATGATCCAAATCTCTGCTCTGATTCTCTTCCCAATGTAAGATCTCTACTCTTTTTTCCCCATCTCTTAGCTTAATGTCTGTAAATGTATATAGAAGATTTAGTCAAATGGGTGATTAATTTAGAACAAATCATGTTCAATATCACAACTTTAACATTTGGTTTACACTTTTAAATGTAATTATCATTTTTTTATAATCGATTTTGAAGGACCAGAAGCATGTTTGATACATGCCCAAAGTGATTTTTAATAGTTTTAAACTCACTTCTAAACACATCCTTAATAACTAAAATCGAGGTTAGGTGTTATGAGTGAAAACACTTCTATTCTATATATACACATTTTGGAAGAATGACTGAATGACATGTTTTTGGGAGTGATTCCAAAATAATTTAATCTTCAAAACCACTCTAAAAATTATTTTAACCATCAAATTCAATTTTAATGTAAGAAATTTATATTTAAAATAGTAGAATTAAAGTTTGAATTTAATTTGAGTGTTAAAAGTATGTTTTAGAATGATTTTGAATCTGATAAAAATAATCTTAATCCTTTCAAAATATCTTCCAAATATGTTCCAACAAAAGTACTTTTTTTTAAACCAGAAAGGTAGAGACTCTTTTGAAATGTTTCGAGAGAAAGTATTTTTGTATCATTTCACATGGTCATTAGATACTAGAATTGAGAGTTCTATCTTTGAAGTCTCCCATTTGATATTAATCCTCACGTGTTTAGTTTTGTAAATCAAATTTATTAATACTTAAACGCACATGAGAAAAGAAAAAGGTTAGAAATATGTATAAAATGTTATATAGTATTTCCTATTAACTTTAGTATTTTAAGCATAGTTTTGATTTAATAATCAAAGTTATAACGTGAATTGAAGGGGGAACTGAGGTCGGTCATTGGGGATGTGGTCCAGTCCAATTCTATAATTATCAAAATTTTTGGGGACAAAAATGATATATCATTAGGACTAATCGTAGATTGAATTGAGTTGTGTTGAATCACTTTTTAAACCTAACTTAATTATTTGAGTTGTAAATTTTTTCCATCCATATAATTCTTATTAAATAATGAATCTAACTCAATCCTAAAATTTTTTAATAGGATTAGACTGATTCAGATTACTCGGATCATTATTTAAAATTCTGTTTTAAAAGGAATTAACATGTTAGCGTAAAAGATTTGGTTTATTATCATCATGTGTTGGATTTTAATTATATTATAAAAAATTTAATTTCATAATGTTAAAAAGTTATTTTATTTTAAATTATTGGTGGATAAATGAAATTAAAATAAATAATTGTATAGATAATTATATTAGAAGTAAAAAACAACATACTTTTTAATATTTATAATAAGTTCGAGTTTGTTTGAATTGACTTGGTTTATTTTTTGTGAATCTATGAACTAATTCAATCCAAATTTAAACTAATTGTATACAAGTCATGATGACTTCTAAAGTAAGTGTTTTTAACGTTTTTTTTTATTTTTTATTTCTTTTATAAAAGCTCTTCTAATTGTAATAATATTCTAAAATACAAGTATGGTTAGTTAGCTAGGTAAGATATATATTGGTTTTCTCTCTCTTCTTTTGTTTTGGTGAGAGTTCGATCTCTTATCTTTTAGTTGAGAGTATAGGTTTTATGATATATATCTGCATATTTGTACGTATTTTAACTTGTATAAAAGTATTTTTCATATGGTTAAAAGTATATTTCCTACCTACAATACTAAATAAAACCAAAAGTCTTTTTGAGTGATTTTAACTTTTAAATGAAACGATCCATAGCTATTTATGGCTTAAACACTTGAATTATTAATCCTTCCTAGAATTAAATTTTGTAACTTCATTAGTTCTTAGACTTTCACTAAATTCTATACACATCATTTTCTCAGTAATTGTCTCCCTCTCTACAATAAATTATTAAAAGAGACCGCTACCATGCAATTGACATTCTCTCATTCTTGGACATATAAGAGAGCATTGCAAAAATATTTTGAAATTGTATTTAATGGTTAACGGGAGGGAGACATATTTTCGAATCTGTATCTAACTGTTATTAAAAGATACCCATTTTGTGACAACTTTACTGAATAATTTCTTCCTCTTATACACTTCTCCCACAACTTCTCATGCACATACTCTCTTACATACTTATCTTTCTTTTTCCTTTTTTAGTTCACCAATATATGGGACGAGAAATTCGTACCTCTAACCTTTTGGTCACATACTTTATGTTAATTGAACTATACATACTTATCTTCACTTATATTCTCTTTCACTAATTATCTTCGTTACATAATATTTTCTTTATGTCAATTGAACTATACATAGTTTTTTTTACTTTCATTCTTTCATTCAACATTGTTTCCCTTTGAGTAGAAAGTACTAGTTTTCATTATTCAATGAATATTCTCAAATCTCTCAGCCCTAGATTTATCCTTTTTGAAGAAGTATATATAGGAATTAAATATGTACTATGTAGCAAAATGGGTTAGAAGGATTAAAAAGAAATTAATTAATGATATATTATAATGTTTTTGGATACAGAGAAATGTGATGGATGGAATGGGAAGTGAAGGGCATAATAGTAATAATAATAATGTGTGGAAAGTTCCAGAAATGGGAATATTGAAAAAAGAATATATATTAGGACAAAGAGAAGCAAGTGTTTTGAGATATAAAGAGAAAAGGCAAAGCAGACTGTTTTCCAAGCGCATTCGCTATGAAGTCAGAAAACTCAATGCTGAGAAGCGTCCTAGAATGAAGGTAACCAAAGCTATATATTATTATTATTATTGTTATTATTCATTTCTAGCTTCATCAAATATTCATGTTTGAGATAATCATATCTAAAGTTTTAGCATATATAATATAATACAAAAGAATTTACAGATATAGCGAAATTTAGGTACAGCTCTTGGAATCTATTAGTGATTGATTATATCATTAGTAGAAGTCTATCAACAATCAAATCTATCACCGATAGATTTTGCTATATTTACAATTTTTATAAAATGTTGTTGTGCACTTAATTATTAATCGTAGAAGTGCTACTCATTGCCATTACTCTTTTTAAGTACAGTGTCCATCATAGAGATTACATGTCAAAGCGAGCTTAACTATTATGTATCTGATTAATGCTCGACATGCTAGGCTAATTTTTTTCATTCAATCAATATACTTATTCTCTATTTATCTCTTTTCATTTTCATATTATTTTTAAATATTCTAGTTGTGACTTGGAAAATTAGACTAAGTTTTTGGGTATTGATTTTTCCGGTTATGTTATATACACTTTTTTTTTGCAATTTTCTAAGTTGGCTCCAAAAAGATTATTTATTTATTTATTTTATTATTTATTCAAAGTTTAAAGTTTAGTTTAATGAGATGGAAAGTTTAAAATTATTGTTAAACTCAAGGATGAAATAATATTTTATTTTCTTTTAAGGAGGATTGTATTTATTATAAATTTTATTTGTTATCGAAGTTTGAATTGACTTTTCTCTCCTTTTTCGTAGGGTCGGTTTGTGAAAAGAAGTTGAGAAGGTGAAGAAACACTTCATTTTGGATATAAGGGCATTCTAGGAAATGTCATGTAGTGTTCTCTTTTCTTTTAAAAATTTTCATTGGTTTTTTTTTCTTCTACTTTATAGGTAATGTTGCATTAATAAAATATGATTAATGTTAAATAAGAACATTGATTAAGGAAAAAAAAATGAAACTCATGCCTGTCGATTAACCAGTAATGAAATAATGGGTGTAATGTGCCTAATCGCATGATATGGTTTTCAATTCCATGAACATATAAAATGAGAGATCAACTAATATATTTATATTGTCGTAAAAATATTAATTGCAAAATGTCAAAGTATTTTAAAGCTTTTGACAAAAGATAATATCAATCTAATTAAACATTAATGTTGATGATGAAGATGAATAAAATTAACCTTGGTGCATTTTTTTCACTGTTTTATTTAAAAAGTATTATTCACACAAAAATTTTGTAAAAAACGGTCATTTGTGGGAATGATTTGGAGTTTATGTGGATTTGAATGAGTGTAATTCAATATCTGACATTTCATTTTTACGATTTTCAGTGTTTTTAAAATGATATTTCTAATTTTCGAAGGACTTTAGGTTTCAATAATCGTTCGATTTTTTGGAACTTAGAGAGTCGAGGATTCTCTTTTAAGTTCTTTTTGAAACTATAGTTTCTAAACCCTCGAAATAAAGAATTCGGATCATAGTCTTTCAAAGACATTATGGACCTTGGGCTTGGATGGCCTTGGGGTCCAATCAATTAGATTTGGACTTAGTTGGCTTTTGGGTCAAATTATTTGTTGGACTACCTTGAATTTGTTAGTTGACGTTTCTGAACAATTGAGTACGAAATTTTGCCATACGATCTGCGAGTTGGGGTCTAGGGGCGGCGCGTCCTGATGGAGTTTCAGGGACAACACCCAAAGTCTAGTCAAAATTCGTATTTAACATATTTAATTATTTATGATTATTTACGATTATGACTTTAGGGTTCAGAGAAATACCTTATATAAACTCTCTAATCCTAGTGGAGTCATTTTGTATTCTGGAAACATTCTTTCTAATAATATTGTTTCTCCCTCTGCTTCATGGGCATAGCTAATACACGGTTAGTAAACTACGTATATCTGTTTGTCGATCTTCCTTTACGTTTTTTTTGTATTCTTTAATTGTCGATTTTATAACATTATTCAATGAGATTATTGTTGAACTCAACTAAACATAGAACCAAATATCATGACCCAATTAGACAAAGTTTGCCTATTTAATCAAACGGTCCTGATGATGACAAGTGGTATTACCACGCTTCACCATCTTTTCTATCTTTCATTTTAATTTGAATGCATGTCAACTTGGAATTAGTACTAAATTTAATAATTAATAATTTCTTCATTAATTTAGAAAATGATGGAATAATTTGTGATTTGTCAAAATTTCTTATTCAACAAATATATTTATATCAGTAGATAAACAATGAATTGAACCCTTGGTCCTAATCGTATATTTTTTAGCCTCATGCATAGGCTAGTTCTTTAACAAAAGGAAAAAAAAAAAAAAAAAAAAAAAGAAATTTAATTTTTCCTCCTTCAGAATATAAGGGTTTGTTTGAATTGATTTGGAAAAAAAAAAAAATTCTTTTCAAAAAGTCGTTTTTATTTAAATACTTTTGTTAAATAAATATGTTTAAAATAAAAATACTCATTATCATAGGAACTCCACAGTTAAGCGTGTCTAGCTTGGAATAATCTCATGCTAGATAACCTTCTAAGGATTTTCCTATGAAGCATGTGAGTAAGAACAAAACATGTTAAAATGACCATGTTGGTTTGTAGGGGATAGTCTATACTTTTAGAAGCTCTTCAAGACAAGCAATCATGACGTAAACAGATCATAGGAAATTTTTCTAAAAATTGATTTCAAGTGCTTATCCTAAACCAATTTATTTTATAAACTCATTTTTTAAAAAGTTATTTTTGATTGGTTAAGAAATGATGTTTTATTAAAATATTGTAGTTTGGAGAAATATTTAATGAATTAGGGTAGTTTGGAAAGTATTTAGAGATATATTGTAGTTTGGCAGGTCGGAGGAAGAGAGAGGGATTAAGTCGAGTTTTAAAAACTCGACGATAAAGTTTGTACGAAGGTCGAGTGTTGAAAACTCGACCTACATTTGTCAAGTTTTCAACACTCAACACATTGTCTCATCCCATTGTCTGTCGGCTCAGCCTTTAATCTTCACCTGCCCAGCTCCAACCTTTAATCTTCACCTGCCTAGCCTACATCTCTACATGAAAATTAATTCACGGGTCGTGTTTTGAAAACTCAACCTACAACTTTTTAAACTCCATCATTAGCTTCCCAAATCACAAGTTTCCCTCTACCTTGCTACTGCCTTCGGTTGCTCTCTACGGTCTTCCTCTTCTTCCAAAACTTCTCAAAATTTTCTCTCTTCTCTTTCCAAAACTTATAAAAAACCACTCTCCCTTTCTGACTCTTTTGTCTCTTAGATCATCTTTTCCTTCTTCTTCTAAAAATTGTTACTAAATCATCTTCTTCCCCACATCTGTCCATCAAATTGTGAGGTTTGTACATTTACTCTACAAAATTTTAATTTTTAAAAAAAAAATTATAAATTTTGTTCCTATTCTCATACTATTATATTTTTTTTTTTATAGTTTTTGTTGTTGTTTAGGAAACAAAGAACAAAAGAAGGTAACGTTCACTCAACAAAATTCCTAGCTTTTTTTTTTTTTCTAAATTAAAAATAAGTTATAGATCCACATTCTCATAATATTCTATTTGTTCGTAGTTTTTATTGCCGAATACAAATAACAAAGAAAATAGGGATCATTGTCACTTTGAGAAAAAAAAAGTAAAACTGCTATTAAATTTGTGAGTTTACTTTTTAATTATTACTAGTTTTTTTTATATTTATATTATTCTAGATATACCATTTTAATTCCTTATATATTGATGTTAGTGGATTTATCAGGTTAATCTTTTTAATAATTGTCAAATTCAATAATATTTATACATTGATAATCTTATTTGTATTATGTTAGACCTACCATGTTAATGTTTCTTTTCTGCATTTTAAATAATATTAGATTTCGTTAATATTAGTGTTATTCTTTTAGTATTAGTGCATTTTAAAAAGTTTAGTAATTGTTTTTTTCATTTAATAGAGAAAGTTTTTTTTGTTATTTAATATATATTTCTTATAATATTCCATTGTTTTAGTATTTAAGTTTGATGTTCAAAGTTTTTTTTATTAGTTTTTAATATTTTTAATATTTTGTTTATATTTTTGTTTGTTTTTGTTTGTATTTAAGTTTGATAGGTTGTAGAATAATTAGTAATGTATTGGTTTTTTTTTTTTTTTTATCTATTACTAGTTTTTTTATATTTATATTATTCCCATTTTAATTCCTTATATAATAATGTTAGTAGATCTATTAGGTTAATCATTTTAATAGTTGTTGAATTCAATAATATTTACATATTGATGTTAGTAGATTTTTTCTCTATATATTTTAATAATCTTATTTATATTATGTTAGACCTACCATGTTAATATTTTTTTTTCTGCATTTTAAATAATATTAGATTTTGTTACTATTAATGCATTTTAAAATACCATGTTTATACAAAAATTTGTTTTTATTATAATATATATTTTTTGTTTTTTTTTTTTATATATTTTTGTTTTTTTTTTTTTTTTGTATTTAAGTTTGATAAGTAGTAAAGTAATTAGTAATGTATTGTTTGTCATTTTTTTTAGAAAATGGCAAACAAATGTTTGGGATTTATGTTGTTTACAATGATAATATGATTGATGATGTTGATGGAGTTTATTATAACCAACCACCATGTGGGGGTTTTAGCATCAATGAGAATAGTGGACTTGTTTTTGAATAATTCGTTAAAATGGTAGGGATGTCACTTGGTATAGATATGAGAGAAAATCAGTTAGAAATAATATAGAGACATCTTAGTTAAAATGGTAGGGATGTCACTTGATATAGATATGAGAGCAAATCCGTTAGAAATAATATATAGACATCCTAATCTAACACCATCAAGATCAGTAAGGTTTATGTCATTCCCTATTCCTAATGAACAAACAATGAACTTGATGTTCTCAATCACGATGTCACTCTCGAATTTAGTGCATTTATATGTTATTGTGAATAGGATAGGGTTGGATATAAACATGAATGCACCCTTTAATCAGTTTGAAGATCTGACTCAATGTATTGACTCTGATCTTGAATCAGTTGCACTACCCTATTATGATGAAGATATGGTGGCTAACAATCAATACATGGATTTTAGAACAAAAACGGACGATGAATTTGAAGAGTTGGATTTTGATGATCGTGAAATGAGTTACCTTTAGATACATTCAACGATTTAGATATGAATGTAATAGATAGCATTCGAGAACACGACTCAATAGTAGCCCATGTGGATGATAACAATGCCAAATTGTATAAGGGAATGATTTTTCAAGACAAAGAAATGCTACAACACACGGTCAAATGTTTTGCTATTAAGTGTCATGCACCATATGGAGTTGTGAAATCGACATCGACGATTTGGGCAATTCGGTGTAAGAAGTGGAAATAAGGTTGCAAATGGAGACTTTATGCAACAAATAAAAAGTCACATGGCTTGTTTGAGATCACTAAGTATGTTGATCAAAATACATGTTTTTACTCAGAACTTAGCCAAAGTCATGTGCAGTTAGATTCATCGATGATTACACTAGAGTTTTGTGAAATCATCCATTAGCGTGGCACAACTACAATCTGACATAAAAACTAAATTTGGATATCATGTTCCTTACTATAGGGTATGGGAGCGCAAAAGAAAGACGTTAGCTAAAGTGTTCGGTGACTGGGACGAGTCATACAAATTGTTACCCAGATGGTTGTATATAATTAAGCAGACCAATCTCGAAACACGTGTGGAGTGGAGAGTGAAAGAAACATCAACTGAAGTACATGTCATCCTTACTTCTGTATTTTGGGCATTTGGTTCTTATATAGGAGCTTTTCATAGATGTCGGCAGGTGATTTAGATAGACGGTGCCCACTTGTATGAAAAATATTGAGGAAAGTTACTAATTGCTACATCAATTGATTCAAATAGGCATTTTCTTCCCCTTGCATTCGTCGTTGCAGATGAGGAGTTTACAGACTTATGGGGATGATTCTTGAAACATTTGAGAGAAATTGTTATACATGAAGAGGTGTGTCTAATTTTAGATCGACATGTTAGCATTAGCTCAGTAGTGAACAATCCAGCAAATGGTTGGACGGGACTAAAAAATCACCATCGATTCTGCTTACGACATATCGTCAGCAACTTCAATAAAAAATACAAATTCAACATATTAAAGAATTATGTTTACCACGTCGGAAGTCAATTCCAAATTCGAAAATTTAATAAAGTCATTGAGGACATCAAAGGAATAAATCAGAGTTGAGTTTTTTTTACAACATTGGTGTGGAGCAATAGACTCAAGTACATGATGGAAGGTTTAGATGTGGGTGGATGACGATAAATCTATTGCATAAATGGAGTCCTCAAAGGAACTCGAATGTTGTTGATAAATGCTTTTGCTCAAATAACATTCCTTAAGTGCGTAAATTATTTCGAAAAAAGAAGAGAAGAAATAAGGGCTACATTGGAGTAGCGAGATAAATACACCCGATAATATATTTTTTTTTGTAATTAACAAAATGTTTCAAATATATTTATAATATTAAGTGAGTAAATATCCAAGTACGCACACGAAAAAACTAATAAATAGGCTGCAAGATCTAGTAAATATGAAGTAGATATGAAGTGTTTTCATGTGAAGACCGGACATCACAACCTCAATGCTAAAGGAGGAAATGTTCAAATACTGAGGCTAAACGGGTCCGAGTGATACTGTTCATGTAACAAATGGAAAGCGTTTGGCATTCCATGCTTGCATTTTATGGTAATTTGCTCACATTTTAACCTGAATTACGAAGATTTTCTTAAGGACTACTATAAACTATCAATGTATGTTGCATGTTACTCTCTTCAATTTCAATCTGTATTGCATGAAGATTACTGGATCATGCACTCTAATATGCATGTCTTACATCTTGACCCATCGTTGTTGAGGAAACCTGGTAGACCAAAGAGTTCACGATACTAACGAAATAGATTGGACAGAACCAAATGCTCGATTACAATGTGGTTTTGTAATCAATTAGGTCATAATCGAAGGAAGTGTCATTCCTTAGGAAAATAGGCTCTAGACAATTAGAGATTTTTATTATTAATATTTTTATCTTGTAAATACTATTTTTATTGTGTAAATAATATTTTTTTTATTTTATAAATACTATTTTTATTGTGCAAATAATAATTTAATTGTACAGCTAATTTTTTTTATTATAATTTGTTAAGTTGTACATTATTTTTTTTATTAAGTTGTATATTATTTACTCGAAAAATAAATAATTTTTTTCTTTTAGATCATGACTTTAAATCTAGAATCAATTGATCCTGATGTTCTGTACGACCAATTGGTTCATCGATCATTAGTTGTATTGCAAAATCGTATCACTGGCGAGATATATTGTAGACGTCGAGAGGCAGTTGTTCATCGCACTATCCCACTCCACCCTCGAATATTATCATTACTTCGTGTGTCTGGATTTTATGGAGTTACCAGATTGGGATTCATTCAACTAGATTGGCATCTCATCACAACATTGGTCGAGAGATGGAGGCCTGAGATGCACATATTTTATATGCCCATTGAAGAGTGCACTATCACTCTACAGGACATAGAAATGTTGTTCGGGTTATCTATTGACTGTGAGCTGGTCTCTGGAGTGATGTATGATGACTTGTTACATATTTGTCAATCGTTCCTTGGTGTGACCCCACCCACCGATAAAATTAAAGGATCGAGTTTAAGTTTGATATGGTTAAGGACACAGTCCCTTGAGCTCGCCAATGATGCGAACGAGGGAACCATCATGAGATATACGTGAGCATATGTACTACAGATGATGGGTGGAAGTCTATTTTCTAACAAATCAAGTCATTTTGTTCACTTGATGTTTCTGCCATTGTTAGCTAACCTCCATGATGCAGGACAGTATTCTTAGGGTAGATCATGTTTGCATTGTTGAATAGATAGTCGTGCAAAGTAATAAAATCTGAAGTTCGTGAGATCGCTAAACCTTTGATACTTTTGCAATTATGGGCTTGGGAATGATTTCCAACAATGGCTCCACAGCTCCAACATATAAATGACGCTTAATTAGCTGGACGAGCCTACGGTTCTTGGTATGTTATTTTTATTCACTTTAATTTAACAAATATTTTTATATGATTGATCTAGTTAATTCAAAATCTAAATTATTAATTTTAAAATATAGGTGGAGAGACACATTTTGTGTGATTAGGATAGCTACACATGTAGTTAGTCAGTACAAATACATGTTTGATCTGCTTCAATCTGATCAAGTACATTAATACTGAACCAAATTGATTTTCTTATACAAATTTGTAATGTATTTGTCTTTAATATTTTTTTTAAATTTTTAATGTATTTGTCTTTAATATTTTTTTTAAAATTTTTAATGTATTTGTCTTTAATATTTTTTAGTATAATATTTTATGTTTCAGATTATTTGAGAGCCGTACAAAGCTGTTATGGATATTTTGTCCAATTTCTGTACAAACGGTCAAAACATATAGCAGACGATAAGTCCACTCATATGTTTTCACATTGGTGAGTGGCATCTTCCTGACAGGGTAATGAGACAATTCGGCTTTCAGCAGGATGTCCCATCGCCTAGTAATATTGAACCCTTACTGCATGACATCGACTTAAGAACTAAAAATTGGTCTGAAAAAGTTGAATTTGGTAGTGCGATAACACTATCATAATTTGGTAGTGCGATGGCCAAGGTTTATTGCAATGAGGGTTTTTATTGGAAAATTTGATAGAGATGTCCTTTAGAATTATATCAATTGGTACAATAATATTACAAGGCGCTACGTTACTCATCTGGGAGTAGCTCTAAGTCATCTGGTACATAAATAAATATTGTTTAATTATTTTTAATTTAAATTTATTATAAATATTGTCTAATCATTTTATAATTCATAGAGACTGAACAACAGTAGACTTCGTGATGTTGCAAATGATCCGAACCAGGTTCTTGCTATATGCAGTAACAATGAGAGCTATATGGAGAAGATACATTATATGTACGATATACCTATTGTTCCTCCACCAGTTCCTAGACGTATGGGACTTGTTCGAGAAGAAGAAAAATGAGTTTGATGAGGTTGCCCATGATGTGGAAGAATTGCTCCTATGATGCAGATGTAGAACCAAACTGATTATATTAGTTCGATGATGATGAAGCCAACATTTGATTTAAAATATTACGATTCAGAGGCTGGTCCATCTTCTCCGTACGTGCATGGATATAGCAGCGACCGTGGAGAGCATAATGAATATTTATACTATGAAGTGTCTGTAGAAGTACCAGAGTAACATCAAGAGAAACCAGAGCAATTTCGAGTTCGAAGTCGACGACGAGAACCAGCTCGAAATCGACGATGTCCGCCTTGTGGGACACATTGATTTTTTTTTAAATTATTTTAAAATGAATGAGATAATAGTTGTATTAATATGTATATTTTAATTTATATTTTATTATTTTTAAATTATGAAAGAAAACGTGAACACTCGACTGTTATTAAGAAATACAACAACAAATATAATCACAAATAAAATGGTGGTCGGAAATAATAACAAAGAAAATGAAAATGGTGGTAAAAAATAATAAATAATAAGATACCTGTGTCGAGTATTCAACACTCAGACTTACATACTTGTCGAGTTTTCAATACTTGACTTGCAATTATCGAGTTTTGAACACTTAACATATTGAAATAAAAAAAATAAAAAAAAAGTTACAATATGACACTTAACATATTGAAATAAAAAAAAGTTACAATATTTCTCTGAATTCTTTTCAAACGGCAAGATTTTTCTAATTAATTTTAAAAACAACCATATTGATCTAAACTTCTCGTTAAGAAACCCTTGGAACTTTTTTTTAAAATGATTTTATAGTAGCACTTTTGGAATCATAGATGAATCCTTGATGGATGTCAATTAACTTTTATGAGAAGCAATTTAGAAATAGGGAAAAGGCATTAAAATAAAAATGTCAGCTTTATATATTATAGCAACTGACAACTTTAACGCAGGCGTGCACGCGTGGGACACCGCAAATTAAGCTCACCATTAACTTCTTTTAAATTTTATTTTGCTTTTTGCTTTTACGTATCTTTCCATTTTTATAAGATTTAATCCTTAAATCTTTCTTTTAAGTTATTTGATTAACATTATTATTCAAACTTTATTCGATAAACAACATACATTAAACATTATTATTTAATCATAAACAACCTACCACAACGTACGAGTCGGTGGATCAAACCATTTAACTTCTCTTCTCATTCTATTGTAACAAAGAATTCAAGAACATGATCCATAAAAATTAAATCGACGTTAGAACCAAATTATTTAAAGTCAATCATTTATCAATTATATTGGCACGCAGATCTGGTCAAGTCACTTCTTTATAATGTCAGGTTGGATAGCGAGAAAACTCACACTGATGTGATGTTGAGTCAAATACACTCTTATACCTAAATTAGTACACAAGTGTTTAATTTGACTAAGAACATGAAATATAGCTTACCACTTGAAGTGGTTGAAAAGACCTACTTATAGTTTATGATCTTTTTTTTTAGTACAACAATTGTAGGGTGGGAGATTGAATCTCCGGCCTCTAGGGAGAGAAGTCATGTTAATACCACTCAGTGAAACTCACTTTGGCATAGAGTTCATGGTTTGACATCTGCTTGGGACATGTACAATATTGACAATGTCAGTAGAGACTTGATTGTTGAAGTTGCATGAGCTCATATCAACCATTTTTCTTTAGATGAAATTGAGGGGGTTTGGTTGGATCAACCCGATTACTCGTGTTTCCTTAGGTCTTGCCTAGGATAACCTCCAACAAAATTGGTATGACTTGAATATAATAAAATTTGTCAACATGAATATATACTTCATTGTTATGATGTTTACTCATTTTTTTGAAGTCGATAATTCAGATCCTCACCTCCAAATTATTGTACGTAAGAAGAAATAGAATAATTTTCGACTCTTATCCTATTAAGCATATAAATTAAATCGTTACAAAAAAAAAAAATATAAAAGACCATGATATTCTAGAACCAAAGACATCAACATCATTTATCTCTCTTTTCATACTTTTCTATTACAATTTTAACTTTAGAGAGTCAATCATCACATTTTTTTACATATGACATATCATTACAAAGAGGAAAAAAAAACAAGAACATAGGCCTAAAAACTTGTGAGATTTGAAGGTGGATTCTTTATAATGAATCTTTGTTTGGATACAAAATTCAGATAAGCATCACCATATTACAAGAATCCAAATGGCCTAAAGATTGCTCAAACAGACTTACAAAACATTATATTTCAAACCACCAAAATTCTTACAAAACAACAAATTAAGGCCTTCAAGGACAGACAATTTAGCATAATTTTTTCTTCTTCTTCTTCTGAGAGGGTTAGTGGAATCAAAAACCATGTTTGTTTTTGGATTAATTAGTAATATATTATGATTTAATTATACACTAATTGGTTGGGTTGATGCCAAGCCGTGAAGCTTCCTTTCTTTGATAGCTGGATCTTCAAGTAGAAGAACTTTGTCTTTGTGTCCAACTCCAACCATGTGTAAATATTCACAATCATCTCTTTCTTTCCCTTTGAATAGTAATCTTTGTTCTCTTGCTTCTAAACCAGTCACCATTGATAGAATCATCTTCAATTCCCCTAATAACACCACACACAAAACCTAATTAATTAGTTTGTTGATCAACCAATCAACCAATCAATCAATCCCCCAATATAAACTTTGATTCAATTTACAATTCTAAGACCCCTTTTCAAACAAAAAAAAAATAACCCATCTTTTCTTTTTTGATTTTCTAGATACCTTGGTTTGGCCCATCTTAGTACAACAAATATGAAATATGAAGATTTGAACTTCTGATTTTTTATTTTTATTTTTTAAGTTATATATCACTGAAATATGTTAATGTTTGTTACTAAAAAGTTTTGATTGTTCTAAAAATAGAGTATCTCATACCACACCTATCTTTATGCAGTCGATCTAGTAGTCCAATCACAATATTTAGATACATATCGGACTATGTTCATTTTTATGCAATCTACCTAATAGTCTAACCATAACATATTATGTTACAAAAAAAGATGTGTGTAGGCTAGGCTGTATCAGAGTATTACTCATCTAGAAAATTTTGAATTGAGGGAAGTATTAATTACTCTTCCCCAAAAAAACAATTGTTCCCCAAATATGGAAAATTGAAAAAAGAAAAACCTAATTCTTGTAAATTGTCTTTGGAAATGGAATTGAAAGGTAAAAACTTACCAAAAGTAGAGGTGGGTTGAACAGAAATATCATGAAATTGAGAGACAGTTGAGACTCTAATAGTGATTGTTTCTTCTTCTCCGGCCAAATTGGATTGGCCGGCGATTTCTCTCCTCTGCACCAGCATGCCACCTGGCCGGAGCTCCCACTTAATTTCCGTCAAGGATTCGGCGGCGGCGGGGTCCTTGTGGTGGTCATCGGCGACTTTGATCTTGTTGTTACAGCTGGTGACAAAGCTAATCCCAAATTTGAAAGTGGAGCTTCTGCAGAATCTCTTTGATCTGAGCTTCATCATCTTTAATTTGCAGCTTAATTTTTCACTTTCTCTTTGATCAATTCAAAAAGATGGAGATGGGGAGAGGGTGTTATATAATGGGAGATTAAACATATGTAGGGACAAAGGGGAAGAAGATAAATGAAAAAAGAAAAAAAGAAATAGAGAAATTTATTAATTTATCATTATTTTGGTCTCCATCATTTGTGTTCTCTTCTCTTTACATTTTTGTCTTCTATAGTTTTCAACTTTTTTATTTACTCTACTCCCTATAATTCCTTAATATTTCTCTCTCTCTCTTTTTTTTTTCCTTTTCGGGTAAATATCAATTATTTCAAATGGTAAAACGGTTGAAAATATTTACAAAATATAACAAAATTTTAGAAGATAGAGGTTGATATACATTGATAGACTTCTATTAGTGACATTGATAGACACTAATAGAAGTTTATAGTGTCTATCATTAATAGTTCTAAAATTTTACTATATTTTGTAAATATTTTTGTTTATTTTTTTATATTTGAAAACAACCCTTAATTTAAACTCTAAACTTTTTGGTTGTATCAATTTATATTTATAATTATATCAATTTAAGCTCTAAACTTTGATAATTATATCAATTAAAACTTTGAACTTTTACAAGTATATCAATTTAAACCCTAAACTTTCTTAAACTTATTCACATAAAATATAATTGAGAGTTTAAATTGATACACTTATGAAACTTCAAGCTCTAAATTGATATACTCATGAAAGTTCAGGATTTTAATTGATACACTTATGTAAATTCATGGTTTAAATTGATACAACTTCCAAAGTTCAGAGCATAAATTGATATTTGCCCCCTTTTTTTAAGTACAATATGGTATGGAGGTTTCAAACCCTACATCTCATAAGTTGAACTAAAGCTATGTTTACCATCTCTAATGAAAATTAATGTAATAATCATAATAGGATTCCATTGACATCAATCAGTTGTCGTTATTTTTGTTATAGATTTAGAAGTGAGTCTTAGATGTCACTATGGGTACGGAACACAAGTAAACAACATAAAACATAATCAAATAGGGCCGACTTTTCCGATTACCATCGATTTATCACGTTTTTCCTAGGGTAAGCGTGACCTAAGTTCAATTTCACTTGGTAACTTTGTCTTTAATAGAAAATGTTAAGAATATTGATTTATTGTAATATAGATGGATGAAGGAAAATTTTGGATGAAGGAAACAATTATGGTATTAAATTTCTATCAACACGTCAACCTTTTTTTAATTTATTTGTATTTCCATATTTTTCGTGATCTAATTCGGCATCAATTTGAGAGGTAAAACCGATATTTCTATTATATCCTTAAGAAAAATCTATGAATAATAGATTTTAACTCATTTAAAACAACGTTAAAAAATATATATTTATTGACTTAAATATAATTTTTGAATTTTTTGTTTTCATAATTTTTTTTTAGAAGTATTCATCAACATCGATATTTTATCAATATTTCTATCAATATTTTCATAAAATTAAAATCTATTTGCATTTTAAACTTTGAAAATAATTGCTCCTGATATTTTGCTTTGGTCTGAGAGTAGTAAAACGGTAAGATTTTTTGAAGTCATTTTCGATAGTCTACAAATTAGAAAAAGTATACATAATATAAAAGGTAAAATCTATCATTTCTTATGAAAATTTTGAGTTCTACCCTTGATAGAGTAATGTAAGAAAATTAGGCCTAATTTAGACCTGAGAGATAAATTTTGGAGTTAATATTTAATAGAGCTATCTAATTTAATCATAACTCATACATTATACTAAATATTATTCCATGATTACTTATATTATGTTAGAAAAAAATATATGTAGAAGACGACAAAACGATTCACATTTAGTATGATGACAAGAATGATATAGAAAAAACTTTACTAAACTATAAGAAGCAAATCAAAAGTTTTTTAAATACGTTAATTTAAAACTAAACACAAATCATAGACACCGGAGGTGAATGAGGACGGCGACGTGGACGTCGGTGAGGAGATGATGATAGGTGAAGGACGAATGAGAAAGCGACATGTGGAAGGAGAGTGACAGAAGCTGATTTTGTGGAGGGCGAAAGGCAGCACATGGGGGTGGGTGCTTGGAAACACGCTTGCTTGATTGGCGGGCCAAATATAAATTACTTTTGGGGTTTGGGATTCTTTTTTAAAAAATGAAAAATAAAACGGGTTCTTTTTGCCAATACTCATGGATTGGAGGTCTAATCCAATAATATATTTTAGGTCCAGGGTTTGGAGAACTGTCGTTTTTTCAGGGCTTCTTTATGGGGACCTCCAAAAAAGAAGCAAATTTGGGCCGTCTCTTTACTTTTGATTTTAGTTCATTTTTGTTTAAATTTTGATTTATTTTGGTCTATACATTTTTTAAATGTTCGTTTTGGTTCTTATATACTTTCAACTTTTATTTAAAACCAAATTATTTTGATCTCTTAAAAATGAAGTAAATTTGAAAATGAAAGGATACGAAATTGGCTCATTTTGGTTCAAGCTTTTATCTATTTTGATCCATACACTTTCAAAAAATTTATCTATTCTTAATATATTTTCAACTTTTGTTCATTTAATCCTTGTACATTTAAAAATTGATAATTTGATTTCTTAAAAATGAAATAAAAATGAAAACGAAAAGACAAAATTCGTCATCTTTTAAAAAGTACAAGGATGAAAATAATATATTGAAAGTATATCGATCAAAATGAATAAAAGTTTGGATCAAAATGAACCAAAATTAAAAGTATAAGCCCAAAGTAGTATTTAAAGTTTTTTTTTTTAAAAAAAATTGGGTATCTCATATATTTTAGGTTTAAATACTATTTTTTGTCTCCCTATTTTTACTTTGAGTTCATTTTAATATCTATATTTTCAAACTATTCATTTTAGTCTCTATACTTTTAAAATGTTCATTTTGGTCGCTACAAGTCTTATACTTACCATTTTTTGTCATCGCTTTTAATGAACTAAAATTATCAATTTTTTAAAAGTGCATAATAAAAAACAACTAAACTAAAAAATATACAGACAAAAAAAAAAAAAAAAAACCAAAACCTAACCAAAAATCTAGGAATCAAAGTGTAGTATTTAAACTTAGCTTTATATGTACACACAAGCTGAATTTGGGGGATTTGTCTGAGAAATACACAATATAATTAGTTAGGTTTACCATAGTGGTAAACAAGGCCCTTATTTACATGGAATGTTGCAAACATAGAGGGAAAAAGAAAAGAGACAATAGCCCTCAAAAGCCTGAATATAATATTGGAGAAAGGACAGGATAGGGTTTTACCTTAGTTAGTGTTCCTGTTCATTTGCACTCCTTTAGATTACTTTTTCACTTTTCCCTTTTTAAATTGAAAATTAATGGTTTTTAGTGTAATTAATGAGTTGTTGTTTGTGATTTAGTTATTCCTTCTTATAGAATCGAGATCATTTGATAGTACAAGATTCCATCTCAAAATTAATTGGCAATCTGTCTTATAAGGAATGTGAGATCCCTTGACTTTTCCCCATATAAAATTTTCACATCGAAAAGATGAATAGGCTTCAGAATATTTATAAAAGATATAAACCATTGCTTATTTTATTTTTAATTGGTTTTAAGATGGAATTTTATATTTATCTAACACTTTTTCTTTTTTTTAATGAATTGGCTTTTTATCGGGTTGGTTATTAAATAAAGATTTTAGACGCCATTTTATGTGAAAGTTGACGTGGTTTTTACATATGGTTTTTTTACATATATGTGCAGTTAATACTTCATTATTGAAATATCAGCTTTCTTTTTTATTATGTCATATGTAATGTAAACCCTCAAATCTCACCTAAGTAAATTAGTTAAAATTTGAATAATAAGGAAGCTTGAAGAGGAATAAAAGTAGAGGAAAATTCCTTAAGTGTTGAAAATTTGATTGTAAGGGCTAAAACATAAGTTGTGGTTAAGTTCGGTTAAGAGGACACAAATTTGACAAAATATGGGAACCATGCATTGGAATAGGGCTTGAGAGGCAATGACTTTGCCATTGGAGTAGTTAAGATTGTGGATTAAGAGAGGAGAAAGGCGTTGAGCTTATGGATGCATGAGGTATGTAACCACAAAAGATTCTTTGAGGTTATATGTGAGTAGCTGGTAGCAGAGTCCTTGCCATGCACTAGAGATGGTAGGGTGTGTGGCAACCAAATGATTCAAGGTTAGTTGAACGCTTGAGAGGGGCGAGGCAAGGTCCTTGCGTTGGAACTATGTAATGGCTAAGCCCATCTTGAGGTTAGGACAACCTCATGGACGCATGCGGCAAGGATGGCCTAGGCAAGGGGACTTCAGCGTCGGATCATGTTGGCATGCGATGAAGGAATTATGCGCCTGCCTAAGAGTGGACGATGAGCGCATGAAGCCATACGTTGACCGAAAAGCGTATGCGCCCAGAAAAGCCACGCGTGGGAAGGAATGTGCGACCAAAGGGGAACATGTGATGGTTTTGAGGTTAGTATGGGTGTAAGGAAGAGCCATGCATTAGACAAGGCCATGCAGTCAAGAGGGGTATGCGACCATAGGAACGGGCATGCTTTGACAAGAAGTTGCCTGGAGAACAAGGTTAAATTAACAACTAATTTGAACAAGTGGCTAAACAAGGGTGATTTGAGCTTAGACAAAGGTGAGGTGGACACACAAGAAGACATGAAAAGGGGAGGATGTGCGTTGGCCTAAGGAGATGAGGACACTTCAGGGTAGAGGTGTCAAAAGGAGGCGTTGACAATACAAGGACAAGGCACCTGAACAGGCAAGAAGGTGGAGGTGTCAAGAATTGGGCGACTTTGGACGCCTATAAATAGGGAAAATTGTGGGAGTTAGTTCTCACAAATTACTCATGCAAATTAAGTGAGATTAGTGTGAGAGTGTCCAGAAGAGAGTGTAGTTGGAGACCCTAGGCTGTCATTGAATTTGGAGTTGTGAAGAGGGAGAAATCTTCGTTGGAAGACAGAAAACCAGCCGGACGCAAAGGGTAGGCGCCAGTGCCATTGGCCTGACGCCCAGCACATATGTGCACGCCCCACTTCTATCGCACAACGCATGGACGCCCATCGTCAGATGCACATCAGGATGAGGCGAACACTTGTCAGTGCGCATAGCCCAGTGTCTCAGCACATGCCCGTGTGCTGCACAGTGCTCGCGCACGTGATCGTCCAGCACCTGTGTGACGCCTAACGCCATGTCACGCCTATGCCTGTGCAAGGCCTGGCGCCCAGCAACACCAATCTGCATGCCGCAACACCTAGCCTGCAGCCCACATCGCCTATCCACCTACAAAATAACCTCATCAAGCTGTATTTTGGGTATTTTGAAGTGAGTAAGTTGGTTATTTCACTTTAAAGTTGTTTTTAAGATGAAAATGGAATTATTAAAGAAATTTTGGACCAACTTGGGATTTCTGTGAAAAGAAATAAAATTCAAGGAATCCGGACCAGAAGCTATTCTTGGAGAATTGTAGAAGAAGTAGCAAGAGGACTGTGAGTGGGATTTTACTATTTTTATATGTTTTCAATTATATCTATATATATGTTTATATATATTAATGAGATTTTGAGAATTGGCATGATCGAGAAGTGTGTTTTCTGAATTTTATTTGTTGATTTGATTCTTTATGCATAACATGAATTGCATTAGAAACTGTGATTGTACCCTGGGAAATTGTTAGCATGTCTTTAACATGTCTAACAAGATATTGTCGACATGTGCACATTCGACAGGATATAAGGGTACTGGAATTGTTTCCACAACATGCATAGCAGGAAGTTCACGAGAACCCTTGGGGAATATATGATCATGTCAGGGTTAGCCAGTTATCAGGCTAGGAAAGTTACATTCCTATGTGTGATGATTATTGATTGTGAAATTGATTTCCAAAAATGATTTTCCAAAACTAACTTATTTTCTTAAAAATGTATCACTCATTAAGCTTTTTAGATCACATTTTCCAATGTTTTATATTCCCCTCCCCCTAGGTAGCGAAAGCATGACATTCTGGGAAAAGCCACCCAAGGTCTGGAACTGCTACTCTCTCACATAGCAAGACTCAGATCTGGTTACTTTTGAAAGTCATTAGGATTAGTAAAGCTAATATTGTATAATAGTATGGACCTTTGTAACTATTTATGAAAATTAAGTAAAATTCATACATATTATCTAAGTGTAAGTTGGTGGAAGTTGGGCAGTTGGTATCACAAGGATGAAATCAGCTGTCTTCACATCTGCTTCCGAATCTGAGGAACAAGGCTTGGGAAGGGGTGTAACGTGTAACTTGTTGGAATGCCTTGAATATGATATCTAGCACTTTGAATGAGAGAAGTTTGTGTGATATAAATCCTTTAACTCTAGAGGCGCCTCTTGACTTGTAATCTGAAATTTTTCTTTCTTAATAATAAAATTGTTTTCTCCTTCTGCCTGTAGACGTAGCTAACATACAATGAACTATGTAAATCGTTGTGTCAATTCTCTATTGCTCTACAATTTCTATTCATCTTTGGTTGTCAATTTCTTAATATATCCCGATCATATTAGCATTTCTTTTATTGATTAATTAAACTATATTATATTTGAATATGGGCTAATTATATGATTTGGCCTCGAATACAAGTCAACTTTAATTTCCAACCCTAGCTTATCCTTTAAAAGCTTCAATTTAATTCTTATATGTTAAAGTTGTTAAATTTGTTTTTATTTTCTTTTGAAATGGTGGTGTGAAAAAAATGATAAACATAATAACGTAATTTCTTCCATCAAATTTCAAGTGAATTTAAGCATAATATGATTATATGGATTTTAAATTAAAATGTTCATATTTTCGACCATGTTCTTGAACTGAAAAAAAAAAAACTCATTTCAAGTAGATAAGTTATACTGTAAAGACAAATTAGGTACAATAAGAAATTTTTTATTTTATTTATTTTATTATGTGGTCACAATTAACTCCCTTAAATTAAACGACTCATCGATTATTTCATATTCAACTCATAAAATATATATTTTAATGTAAAATAACCCACTTCAATTTGCAAGGACAATAAAAGACATTATTGAAAACATTAAGGACCAAGCTATATGTTATAACTTTTTAATGTCAAGATTAGAATCAAAGAAATGAGAGTACAAAAGGCTAAATATAAAAATTAGAGTAAAATTATAGTTTAATAAAAGAAGAGTTGAGTTTTAGGTATAGTTAGGTGGGGTATTTATTTATTTATTTATCTCTAATTTACTTCCCCTTGTCATTGTTTTTTTTTTTTTCCTCATTTAATTTTTTAAGGTGGTTGGCTAATGTAAAGGGTATCAACCCATGTGAGGCAACCTTTATTTAAGGGAAGAAAAGAAAAAAGAAAAAAAAAAAAAAAAAGAACCTTTTCTTTCACCTTTAGAATACAATCACCAAGTCCACAAATATGTCTTCACTTCAAACCTTCAAAATAATATTTCTATTATTTATATATTTTTCCAATCATTTCATCTAATTTTAATTAATTAATCTTGTTGTTAGTTGAATTATTTATTTCTATTGATTTAGCTTTTACCATCAATGCCTTATTCTTCATAATTAGAATCAAAATCTCTTTCTTACATCAAGTAATTGTCAAGCCAACTTAACAAATTGATAGTCTAACTAACAAAAGTCTAGATGTGATATTATTAATTAAAAAATATCTTTATTATTTTAGTTATCTTCTTAAAATTTTATTGATATATTTGTGTTTTATCTCCACTATATTGATATTGAATGGTCATTCAAGTCTTTTTTTAAAAAAGAAAAAAAGAATGGCCATTCTTTTATTAGAAAAATTCATTTTCTTTAATAATTTATTCTAGTGTAAAAAATGTTGGACTACCATTAATTTAATTGACTTGGCTATTTTAGAAGATCTTAGGCTAGTTGAGCTATTAGCCTATTATGTAGGTAGATTGAACTATCCACAATTGAAGTGATAAGGTAACTTTAAAATTTGAGGGTTTTTTTTTTAAAAAAAAAATCTTTTTGTTGGATTTGGATGTTTTAGCTCAATTTTTAAAATGCTATATTGATTTCACTTGTAGAGTCATTTGTTTTTTGGAAATATACGTAGATGTTCAGAATTATAGATTGTCCGAAATTATAGATGTCCGACATTTTTAAATAACTATGTTTATTTTATAGAAATATTTTTTAAAATATCTTAAAATACTTGGATATCTGTATTTGTTTTGTAGGATTTCTACTCTAAAAAATATTTTAAATTTACATAATATTTCAAGAATGTCTTTATGATTATTCATTAATTTATAATTAATCTAATATAATTTGAATTTATATAACATAATAATTTTATTAATTTACATTATGTAGTTTTGTTGTGATTACATGCTCTAACTTTTTAATTCATCAATCATTTTTTTTAAGTTTACGGCATTGTCGTAATTAAACTCTTCGATATTATAAAATGTAGAAACTATTTTTTAATTATAAATTTATTCCTGTCTAACCTTCCAACGATAAAATTGTTATTACAATATCCAAATTTGTTAAGTTAATTTTAAAATTTCTCAAATTGAGATGGCAATTCATCAAACATCAATCTGAAAACAATTTTTCAGGGTTAGTGTTACAATTTTAAAGTTTTATAGAGTTGCGATGAAGAAAATTTTTGGTCAAATTGTAACAATTTTGTAACTCTAGGGCTTGACCGTAACAACTTTTATAGCTTAAGAATGGTTGTGTATTTGAGAATTTCCAATATGTTAAAAGATTTTCTTAAAACAATCTTATAATTTCACGAGGTGATTTGATCAAATTAAAAGTTTGAAGATGGGGTATTTTGATATCTTTTTTTCAATTTTCTCGATTATACATTAGTAGAAACAAAACCCAACAATTAGAAATCAATTTTAATCATGGAAAAAATAACATTGGATGGAAAGAACCCTTGACAAGTTCTATGCTTAAGATTCTATGATTGGATTGATCAACCCACCCTCTACTCTTTGTTTAGCTAGAGATTGACATATGATATATAATATGTAATCGTGTGTAACTATTTAAAAGGGTCCATTACAACATTACATGATTTGGTTTAATCCAAAGAACGAAATCAATTAATAACTTATGTTATCCAAGTCTAATCATTTTAGTGAAATCTCCTAGACTTAATGCGGATGTTAGATTTTTATGGGTGCTATCGAACCCAACTAATCGAGCATCTCATTTAATTAAGTTCTTAAATAATCAACTCAAGTGCACATGATTGCGATTATGACAAGTAGGCTAAAAACATACACGAATAAGAAATTATCTATCTTTAGAAGCTCTATGATCAATCGAACAATTGGGTGGATTCTAATTCCTAAGCTAGACCCTTTTATATTTCTTGTACTTTACATTCTTGGGTTTTATATTTATGTGCTTCATATTCTCAATTCATCACAAAACTCCTTTGATATCACATTATATAATTGATTGACTAAAAAACATAAGTCGATGAATGAAGATAAATTTAATATTATATCATCTAATCATTGGAAAGGACATGAAATAAAAATGATATTTTTTTTTAAAAAAAAAAGTTTGTTAAAGGATTGAGTTGAAAAAGGAGGAGCATGGGATGTTTTTTGGTTTTGTTTTGTTTTAACAAGGAAAAGACTAAAAATATGGGGTGGGATTTTTTAGGAAAAGGAAAAAAGAGCATGAGATTTGAAGGTCCCATATGTTGGAATTGTGGGCAATAGCTTTTCCAACTCCCATCTCCATAATTATTAACACCCAAATTATGCCCTAAATGCCTTAATCATCACCAATTATTTATTGTTCTTCTTCTTGCTTCTTCTTCAATTTTTTAGCTAAAAACAATCAAATAAAATTTGGTGGAAAAGGTTGGAATCTTGTCCATTCCTCACCCTCAACACACGCTTTTACATGACAAAACCCCAACATGCAACTTTAAAGAAACTTAAATTACAATATTTATATATATATATATATATATTTAATTATAACATGTATTAAAATATATAGATTTAGTTACCATAGTGTTATATCATTATTTTACGTCTATGTCATGTCAATTCGTCATTATAATTTTGTATTTTCAATTAACATCACTAATGTGAAAATCAAAGTTTTGAAAATAAATTGAAACTTTTAATAAGTTTTTTTTTTTAAATTTTCTGTTTTTGTTTCTTACAACAACTGCCCCTATATATTTATTTTTAGGAATTTGGGAATGAGAGCGTATGACAAAATTTAAAGTTTCTTTCTGAAAGATGGCAAAGTCGCTCAGAAATAAGATTTATAGCAACTCACGTGACATGCACATGGACACCAATTTCTAAATCCTGATTTGCCCTTATCTGGTTCGTAGTTGTTGTTATTGATGAAACTACAAATACAAAATAATCGTAGAATAAAACACAAGGTTTGTAGAATAAAAGAGTTATGCATACAATTAATTTTTCTCAAGACCAACTGCAATGTAGTTAACATAATCCCTTTGTTTAACCACTTTTCGAATTAATCTCACCTGAATTAAATATTGAGATTTTTCTACCATATATTTTAAATATCCATATATTATTAAATTTTATTTTATCTAATCAAATTTCAAATTTATTCAAATCTTTGAATGATTTTTCATTATTTTTTACATATTCAATTTTATTCTGATCTTTGAATTTTTTTTCATAATTTTATACATATATTCTTAATAAATTAGTGGTATATTTCTCATATTCTTGAATGATTAAATTGTTTTATATACTATTCTTGCTATTATTTTAACGATTTTCATAATTTTATACATATATTCTTAATAAATTAGCTATGTATTTCCATATCCTTGAATGATCAGAAGTGATATTTCTTTTTTCTAAATCGTTAAAATATTCTTCTTTTTTTTAATCAATTTTAACACGTATCATATTATTATATTATGTTTATATAAGATTTCACCAATTAACTAACATATTATAATTACACATACAGTATAGTAATATGAAACTATTAGATTTAATTATTTTACATTTATACAACGTAATTGTAATGTAAACTTATGAGATTTTAATCATAATTTTTTTTTGTAATATGTTATTATAACAAAATTTTGTATCTTCCTAATTTTTTCTCCATGATTAGCTATCCAGATCTATCTTTTGTTATCAGATTTGATTTTATCTTATTCATTGTCGATTTATTTATACATTTTCTTATCAAATTTGGTTTTATCTTATTCCTTTTTAATTTATTTATACATTTTGTTATCAAATTCAGTTTTTTGTTATCTTCTTTTTTCAAATGGATTGAGTTTTATCTAATTATTTTTCAATTTTTTTTTATATATATTTAGGGATTTGTATTCTTATCATGATTTAACTATTTTTTATTTCATACATTTTTTTCTTTTATATTATTACTATTTATATAATTTATTTTTTTAAAATGTAATACAATAATATAATAATATATCATTGGTATATAAACGATAATATTTTGAGATCTTATAAATTTAAATTAATTATTTCAAATTATTGGATTTTGTTTCCTTTTAATTTTGTATTTTTGTGTCAAAACTAATATAATTGAGAAGATAATCCATTTAAATTTATTTCATACGAGATTTGAAAATTTTGCATTTAAGTTGATAAAAGATTTGAAATTTGTAAATTTTAAATTTAAGAAGGAAGTATAAGAGTCAACTTACTTGGAATTTTATATATATATATATATATCATTTTTTGAAGAACCCAATAGATTTCAGTAAAGTTTGAAATATTTAGATTTCAATTTTAATATAATTTAAATAAATAAAAAAATAAAAGAATAAAAGAAAGGAAAAAAAAAATATAACCCTACGAGCTACAACTTCTCTCTTTTTTCCCATTTTTATTCATTTTTCTTCTACCATTATCGTAGCTGCCATACCACCTGCAGGTTAAGGTGTATTTTTTTTTTTCTTTTTCTCACTTTTTTTTTGTTCGTTCATAAACCTAATCGGCAGCCATACAACTGCAATATATGATTTTTCTTTCCTTTAATTGTTTCTTATTGTCTGTGACAGTGTGTATTGTGATCACCTGACGAAAAGGAAAACAAAAGGAAGAGGCGTTGCGGTTGCGTGAAGAGATTCTCAAATCCCTAAACGAAAAGGAAAACAAAAGGAAGAGGCGTTGCGGTTGCGTGAAGAGATTCTCAAATCCCTAATTTCTTTTTTAGATGAAAATCAAAGGAAGATGAGAAGTTTTTTAAATCCCTAGTTTTTTTTTATTTTATTTAAATTGTTGGTGGTTTTGGTTTAATTATTTTTTATTTTCTATGAATGTTTACAGAATTGTAGTAATCATATTATGTAGGCATTGATTCGATTTTTGGTAGACTACATTTGTTACCATGGCATTTGTTTAGTTACAAGTGTAATTGTAGTTTTTCCTTCAACTTATGAACGTTAGGTATTTATGTGTAAGTTATGGCAGTTTTGACAATTTATCATCATTATTTTTTATTATTTAATTTAATTTTTCCATTTTTACATAAATTTTTTTACTATTTTTCCAATGAAACTTTTAAATTTACTATTTATCTACTAGCGCAAATGAAAATAATATAATTTAGGCCCATCTGTTTTTTTTTTTTAGAATAAAAAAGATGGGATTTATTATTGTTTTTTGAGCAAAAATATCTGATATAGCAAAATTTAATCTGGAAATTAAAACAAAAATTAATAGGGAATTCTTTGTATCATCCATACAATATCTATTTTGTAATAATAAAAATCCATCTTTTGTTTTCTTTTATATCATAAGTATAGTTTTTGAATTCTATCATTATATATTAATATTTATTCTCTTTTCTCTAACTCAGTTTTTTTCTTTTTTAATTAGTTCAACAACAAATCAATACTATATATATGAACCTATACTTAGGTATATATAAGATTATTAATAGATAGAGAAAATATATTCTATAAAAGAGATTAGTTGGAGAGAAAATTAGAGATAGATCAAGAACGTAATGAAAGTCTCACAATGACAATAAAGAGATCTAAGCCAATACGATCTCTTCTAAATTAGTGAGCAAAATATTTGACACATGATGAAGGGTATTGGATAAAAAAACACAACATTGTATTTTTTTTTTCTTTTAATAACACTTACATACAAAAATTTATTTTGAAGCTTTGAAAACTAAGATTATCAAAGAATAAAAAACCAAAATAAAAAAGTAAGTTTGATAACCATTTTATTTTTTATTTTTTAAAAATTAAGTCTATAGACATTATTTCCACCTCCAAATTTCTTCCTTTGTTATCCATTTTTCACCCATGATTTAAGAAACCCAACCAAATTTTGAGAACTAAAAAAATAGCTTTCAAAATGTTGTTTTTGTTTTTAAAATTTGGCTAAGAATTCGATCATTATATTAAAAAAAAATGTAAATTATGATAATAAATGTAGATGATATAAACTTAATTTAAAAAAAAAAATCAAATAATTACTGAATGGGATCTAAAGAATATAATTGAAAATGGTAATCAACCAACCCCTATAAATGCCTTTTTCTTGTAAAGAGGGGCAAATAAAATGTAAGGTGAAGTAAATAATTAAAGCATTAATTGATAGACAAAAATCTGCAGATACCTAAGAATATATGGAGAACAAAATATTTGAGAACATCCACTGTCTCACAAGAAAATTATAACAATAATAATAAAAGATTCTGAAACATGAATATAATTGAAATTTGGAAAGAGAGAGCACGTGGATAATATAAATCCAAAGAAAATTAAAAATAAAATAAAATAAAAAAAGGAAATAATGAGAAGAAGGATCCATTTTACGTATCCCATAAGATTTGGTTACTACAAGATTTTATGCTTTCTTATGAATCAATGCTTATGGCCTATTATTATTATTATTATTATTATTATTATTATTTTGCCTCTGAACTCGATTGTAGTTATCAAAAGCTTTGGCCTTCTTCAACTACTTTGGGAAGGTGATTTTTTTTAAAAAAAAAATATTGTTTAATTTAGTTTTTTGCATTATTGGATTATTTAAATTGATGTTGTATCTTTCTTGGAATCTATGGTTAAATGTATAATTGTTTTTCATGATCATGGACTTTTTTGAATTTATTTTATAGATCTATTTTGAATTCTTGTTTGGAATCTTTATTGGGATGATGATTCATATTTTGATTTCCCTATAAAAGAAAAACATTAGAAAATACTTTTATGACGCTTGAGATTTTAATAAATATATGTTGTGTATTGGAGAATATAAGTGTGATTAAAGTGTTTTGGATGCTATTGAAGTTTGTTTTGAAGTTTATTGTTTGATTGAATTGTGGTTGTTGAGTCTATTATGTATTAAATATTTTTATTTGAAAGTTATTTATGTGATTAAAGTTTGATTTGAAGGTTATTAATTTGTTTGAATTGAAGAAGCATATGGTTTATGTGACTAAATTTTGATAAGTCCAAATCTGGGATTAGTTTAATTTTCAGTCTCTTGTGTATGATTAAAGTTTGATTTTAATCTTATTGTGCAATTTGATTTGAAGGCAATTTTGTGACTTTTATCCTATTGAATTTATTGAACATTAAATTGTTACATTTTAGATATTGATCTTGTCCTGTTAGTTGGATTTTGAAAAGTACATGAAGGTAATACTATGATAGATGAAAGATGTTAAACACGATGTTGTGACACTTATTAATACACCAATACAGTAAAAAAAAAAGGATAAAACAGACAGATTGAACACAACAATTGGTGACCCAGTTCGAAGTAATTACAATGTTGTACTTGTTTGTTATCTATGACAATATTGTAACAACACTATTATTGTCAGAATCAACAGATAAATGTTGTAATTATTACCGCTATCGTTATTGTTATCGTTATTATTTGACTTTTCAAAATTCATAATTCTAAGTGTGATAAAAAGTAATCGAATTACATTTTCGATTCTAGCTCATTACGGTTGATCAATCAATGAAATTCTAATACGATTACATTAATTTTCATTATGAATTGGTAAACATGACCTAAGTTTGATTTAACTAGAATTGATTTTTGTGACTTAAGTTTGAGATTAATTATATAACTTATGTTTGACACTATGACATATTTGAAAAGAGAGGTGGTTAATAATTAGCTTAAAATTGTGATGGTAGTTGTTTTGTGATTATTATGCTTGGGATTTTTTTTTAAAAAGAAAAAAGAAAAAAATTGCTGATGTAACTTTGCTTTGGGTTGAATTAGAAGAAAAATTGTGTATGTTATGTGTAGGATTAAATTGACCATTGTTGTTGGAACAAGAACGAAGGACGTTGACTTCTCACTCACTCGTATATAGAACATTTAGTAATTTACTTTTTGTAGACATTGTTGTTTAATCGTTATATTTGTTCATTTATTTTGTAATTTCGAAACTTTACACAAAAAAAAAGTTACCCCATCTATATATTAACTTTCAACCTTTTTATTAATATATGTGGTCTTATTTTATTTGATTATTTGTGTATAGAGCATGTTTATTAGACTTTAAATACAAAATATAGGAAAGACGAAAGAAATGTCATTATTAAAATTGGAACAAATAGTAATATATATATTTTACAAAATCAACAACTTTTTTAGACTAAATAGATTTTTGTCACAATAAATGTGTTAATGCCGCAAAAAATCATTGCAAGATTGTTTGCGACAAAAGTTCATTTTCATCGTTTGATGCGACGAAAATGAACTTTTCTTCCACGAAATTTTTTTTGCAACAAATATATGGTTTTTAAAGATATTTTAATTTCGTCAATAAAAATATTATTTAAAGTACTTATTACAAGATTTTTATGGTTTCTTGAATGAATGGCTATGGCCTATTATTGTGCTTCCCAACTCAAGTGTACTTATCAAAAGCTTTGGCCTTCTTCAACTACTTTGGGAAGATGGTATATATATATATATTGTTTAATTAATTAATTATTTTTTTTACATTATTGGATTATTTAAATTGATGTTGTGTCTTTCTGGGAATCTATGACTGAATGTGTGATTGTTTTCATGAACGTGAATCTTCTTCAATTCATTTTATAGATCTATTTTGAATCTTTTGTTTCGAAACTTTATTATGATAATGATACATATGTTGATTTCCCTTTTAAAATAAAACAAAAAAAAAAAAAAGAACTTTTATAATGTTGATACTATTAAAAAAAGATGAGGACATTTTTTGTATTTCTTGAAAATTGTGTTTGTATAGTAAGAAATTTTTAACTAGCTTTAAAATACAAACCAATAAACTATATATATATATAGTTTTCAAAACCTTGGTAAATGAAAAAACAATAAAATTTTTAAAAACACCAAAAAAAAAAAAAAAAAGTTATCAAACGTAAAATTTATTAGATAAAGGAAAAGTAAAAAAGGCAATATCATATATAAAAGAGATCATTATTCATAACAAATTCAATATTAATAAGAAAAAACTCAAATAAGGTGACACAAATTATGTCTATATAAATATATATATTTTTTTTTTGTCCAATACCATTCTCATTCCCCGGTTCAAAAATGCAAGTGGAGTGACTATCTAAATATTTAAAAGAGAAATTCCATTAGATGGATAAAATTGGAGGTAAATTTTGAAAGATTACTCTATTTTTTGAAATTACTGACAAAGTCTATCAGGTTATTAAGAACATAAACCATAAATGTGTTTTCCAAATTTACCCTTGGGCAAATTTTGAATAAATATCTTTTTTTTTTTTATCAATGCTTGGCCTGCCTTAACTGTGTTAAAAAGTCATTTAGAGAAAATCTTAACCATTTTTTGCATTTGATAAAATAGATTTAAATTAAAAAGAAGATTTTTTAAAATAGATTTAAACTAGCTTTTGGATTCTCCTAAATTAGGTAGAATTTTTAGTTAATATTTAAGTTTCAATTTTATACTTTAAAAAGAAGATTTATTTTATATATTTATCTATTTTTCACATAATCAAATCTATTTTCTATTTTTTCATGAGTTAAATGCATTAATTTTTTTTAAAAAAATATACCATATTGATTTTTTTTTTAAAATAAAGCTATATTTCTTAATTTAAATTTTTTTTCATATTAATCATTTAAAATTTTAAATTACAAAAAAATGGAAAAAAAGTTTATGCTTAAATTTACCAAGCACTATTTTACTTATTTCCATATATGATTTTTCTAAAAGTACATCTACCAGTAATCATTCTAAAAGCTATAACAATTCCAAACAAAGCCTTAATCTCGAGATTATGCTTTTTCTAATTAATTATTAGGGCTCGTTTTGATTGACTTGAGAAAGAAGTGTTTTTCAAAAATCTCATTTTTATTTAAACACTAATGACAAAATTATTGAAAATACATCTTGAAAGTTATTTTGAGTGGTTGTCAAACATTCTAGTTTTTTCTAAAATGATTTCTTTTTTAAAATTAAACACTTGAAATGCATTTCAAATAGACCCTAGAATTTATCATATTTCTAGATTATAAAGTTATGAATTTTATGGAATCTATAATTATAAATTTTGTAATTAAGAAAGGATTAGAACTTGCTATCTCCTTGAAACTTCAAAGGATAATCATCAAATTAGATTGCATTGTTGTTATCCATTTAATCTTTGGAAAAAACCTCTTTGGATGCTGAAAGAACCTCTTCGAATTCAAAGGTCTTCGTATTCATAGATTAAATTTATGAATTTTAAAATTTGATTAATCAATAAACTTCTCTCTTCATGAATTTTCGATCTAAATTCCCTCTTTGATCACATGGGATTATATTGTATATGATTTATAGCATATTCATAAATGTAGATTGGTGCATGCTTAGTTTGCATCTTGTGCATATCTACATACAAAAGTATTTGAGACCACAATTGGGTTAGAACTCTATTTTCATTATCTTCCTTTATTTATCTAGTTTGAATTATTGGATTAGATTCTGTATTTTCTTTTATTTATAATAGGTTTGAATTTTTAGATAAGATTCTACATTTAAATTAATTCTGGTAATAATATGGAATGGTATATATGTTTATATTTTTAAATAATTACGTGTATTTTAATGAAATATTTAATGTTTAAACATGTTTAAGAGAGAATTTAGATTATTAAATATTTTAAAGAGAGAAATTAGATTTAGACAATTTTTTAAAATAGAGATTTGTCTAATCACCCTATTTAGAAATGACTCGAGAAGAAAAAACCGAAGTCCAATCTACAAGTAGTCTAGCCATCAAAAAAGACCCATAAAGAAAAGCCCATGAAGTAGATTAGGCATATGATCTGACCCATCATCAAGAATTTGCACTTATTGAGGTTTAAGCTCCATCATGCACACTATGGAAAATCTATCTTCACCACATCTTATCGCACCACATTTACACTATATCATTCTCTTAAGAAAAAATCCTTTATTTAGTGCAAGAAAATAAATTAAGTTAGAGTTATATCATGAAATTGTTGGCGTATTCATGGCTCCTGCATCTAGATATTAGAGAGCTCGCACTAATGTGGTATCAAGTCGAACACACTCCAACAATAAGTTAGTATATGAAATATTTAGTTCATTTAAGCATTCAGACTATTACTTTCTATGAAGCATAGACACAGATATAAATACGAGATACAGATATAATAGGATGTGGCGATACGCTAATTTCTAAAAAAGTAGGATATTGAAACGTTGAAAATATGTTTTTTTCTTAAAAAATCTAGGATATAGATGGATTTAGCATACAAGTTAATGAAATAGTACAAAATACAATACAAAAAGCAACATCTTAGATATTGAAATATAATAGTCAATAAAATGCAATAAAAAGGTGACTCGTATTGATCAAAGAAGAAAAAGAAGATTAGAGGGAGAAGTATAAAGATAAACGAAGAGCTTCTCCACTAAATTGTTGAAGATATCCAAGTGAGTTATATTTGGGTGGATTTTGTGGGATTTAAATGTGAAAATAAAAATTATATGATTTTAGGGTTTCATATTTTATTTTATTTTTTAAGTTTTGGATTTAAGTTGTGAGTTTTTTAAATAGATTGCCTAGTTTTAGATTAAGAAAGAATATATGAGTTTTATTTTTTTTTTAAAAAAAGAGTAATTGTAAAAATAAATATAGATATATATCTGGAAAGTATCGATATCCCATACGTATTTTATACGGATTCTAAACCTCAAATGAAATACACGTATCTTATAACTTATCTTTTAAGGTGGAGGAATATGACAATTCATAGAATATGTCGTTTGATTTTTGCAATATTAACTGCATATTCTTAGCTGTAATTATCGAGGTTGGAAGCTTTCATTAACCAAGCTCAACTTACGGCACGGCACATCTTCTTATGTGTAATTCTCGAGATTGCAAGATATTATCTCTTCTACCAAACATTTGAGTCTCTGGCTTTCCATTACAGGATGTTCAGGTCCCAGGCGTACTCCATGGATGCCTCGGATTTGGGCCTTGTCATAACATATTAATTATGCAATACAATTCTAAACATTCACCATAATTCATATGGGTCAATACAAACCAAGGATTTATCACTTTTATTCTCTTTAAACGAACTTCCTCTACAAGACTAAGTATTAACTATGAAAATTCGTTAACAAAATACACATTTTACAATTAAATTCATATTAGTCTCTTTTGGGTTTGTAGAATGTAGTTTGAGGAAGAAAAATAAGCATTCAATGGCTACCAATATTGTTGTACTTGTTGATTTAATGCTATTTTCCAAGCCTTGGCTGAGCTGTTTCAACTATTCAAGAAGATGGGTATGCTTCTTCTTATTTATGCTTGGATTTTCGAATTCAAATCCTTACTTGTTCGACAAACAAACAGCTAATTCGGTGAGCAACAAGCATTGAA
Organism: Benincasa hispida; assembly: GCF_009727055.1. NCBI lineage: Eukaryota > Viridiplantae > Streptophyta > Magnoliopsida > Cucurbitales > Cucurbitaceae > Benincasa > Benincasa hispida. The sequence goes on from NC_052354.1 coordinate 13,575,073, forward strand.
TTGATTGATTGATCCTCACTTGAACAATTCTACTGTAGCTACGTGCTTGCTAACTGTGATGCGATCTCTTCCAATCCCAGCTCGTGATCTTGAACAGTTTCTTTCATGGGGTCTGTCCAATTCGATCGTTCCCATCGTTCTGGATATTTCTGAAGTTCTGCTCTTAAAACCCATGTCTAATCGCCGTCGCTAATGAATGAATCTAGGTCTTTTTCTAATGGGGTTTCACGTGATTTGGTTTCTGAAACAAACTATGCAACTTCTGTTCATTTGTGCTGGAGAATTTCTTTCTTTCTTCTTCATTTTGTTGCTGCCATTTCGCTTTCGTTTATTGTCCTTTAAATGCTTGCAATGCCGGAAGAATTGTAGTTTGAGTTTGAGGGAAGATTTTTGGCTAATTCTTCGATGGAGGGCAAAGATTTGGAGATGTCTGAAGGGACTAAGGATTTGGGGAAAAGGGTAGACATGCAAGCTCCAAATGAAGCTTTGCCTTCTATGTGGAACTTCATTCGTAATCTACCTGCCTTCACTGTGCTTTTTCTTCTCGGCATTACCAAAGGTGAGCTTCAATTACTTCTTTATTTTTGGGGGATCTTCTGTTGTTGTTTCTTACTCTTTTGAACTCTACTAGATTGCATATGTATGTACTTTTCCAAATGATCTAGGTGATAAGGACAGTGGGACCTCCATCTATTTCCATAATAGTATGATAGTGTACTTTGGGCACCACCCAAAATACCATTCTCTTCCCTAACCAATATGAGACTTTGTTTGCGCTCCTAACAATCCTCCCCTTGAACAAAGTACCACTTTTGAGCCTCCCCTTGAACAAATTCGTCCACTTCCAACCATGAGAGCTTTCTCTAAATCTCAAAACACCTCAAATTCATCCGGGGTCACTTGCTCTTCATCTTAAGGCACATCCAGTCCATCTCGAGTCAACTTGCGCATCTATCCTGAGGTACATTGCATGCATCTCGGGTCAACATCTAATAGCGCACACGAGCACGAGCACGGATTACATTTGCTCTTATCAAGGTAATGGAAACTACAATGCTACCCAACTAGGTTTAGACCAAGGCTCTGATATCAATTCATAAGGACAATGGAACCTCTACCTATCTCCACAATGGTATGATATTGTCCACTTTGGGTATAAACCATGATTTTGCTTTCGGTACCACTCAAAAGGCCTCATACCAATGAAGATAATTGTCTTTACATATATATGCATGATCATTTCCTTCTTTAACCAATATGAGACTTTTCTAACACTAGGTTCTTTACATGATCAAACAGTTTAATCTTGTCTCTCTTGTCTCTAATGCCCTCAATAATTTCAGGTATGATTTTCAGTCCATTGACTAGCCTAATCATGACAATGGCAAATTCTACTTTGATAGTCATTCTTTGGCCAATTCAAACTTTTTGGACATATTACTGCATTCTAAGGTGTTATCTATAAATTTTTGCTTTCCATTTCCATTATCAAAATGGATTGTGTGAAGTAGTCATGTTTCTAACATTACAGACCGCTTATTTGCAGAGCTGAACAACTTGGTTGGGGTCTTAAACTTGTTTTATGTCTTTGTGTACTGCCTGTTTTACTGCTTTTATGGCCTGAATTTGGCGCTCTTGGAAGCACCGTAGGCGGAGCCCTTTACGGTTTTCTTTCTCCAATAATGGCTACATTTAATGCTGCTAGAGAGGACAAGCCAGATAAAGTATTCCACTGTATGTATGTATGTATTTCCGGTTCAAACTCAGTTATATATATGTTATTCCTACATGTTTTCTCTGTTACCTTTGACTATAATTTGATTTTTTTTATCTATGATGAATTTCAGGATGGAACTTGGGATACCATAAAAGGATCCTTCTTGGTTATCGGGGATTTTCGTGATGTTTGTTTACATTCTTACTTCTCTACTATGGAGGAACTGCTACAAAAGGGAACCTTGGATGGAGAATATTATGATATCAGGTTTGTTGTTGTCATTTTGTAACTGACTAAGATTCTTGATTCATCATATCAGAAACAAGCAATAAAGATACGATTTGAATATCTGATAATTTTGTTATGCTATGTCATCTGATGAACCATTTTGGTTACAAAACACTTCGGAAATTTTACTTGCCATAAAACTAGTCTATACTTTTTATTATCTGAGCTAGTTCCAAAAGATTAATGATAAACAATACTGCTTTTGCAGTGTTAAAGGCTTTCTAAATGCCACATTCTTCTCAAAAAGTGACAAGCATCCATCACTTAACCTTTTTGTTAGTTTCTTGCAGATTGCTCGACTTCCTTGGTGGTTCCATAATTGGAATTCTTGGTTCTGTGGTTGATACACCAGTCATCTTACTCATTGCTCTGTATAAATGTCCTTTTATGCTGTTCAAGGGTTGGTGTCGTTTGTTCCACGATCTTATAGGTCGAAAAGGCCCCTTCTCGGAGACGATATGTGTTCCATTTGCAGGGCTTGCTATTTTACTCTGGCCATTAGCTGTTGTGGGTGCACTGGTGGGATCTATTATCTCCAGCATTTTCCTTGGTGCTTATGCAGGAGTGATCGTTTATCAGGTTTATTACATTTTCTCTTAATCTTAAGTTGATCATTCCTTCTTGCAATTTCAACATATCTCTATCGATGGTTAATCTCTACTAGTAATCTTCAGCTCTTGTGTGATTTACTGAACAACATGATTTGTTCATATTACATACGATTCAATTAATTTAGTGTGTGTCATATCTGGATCTCAAATTATGCATATCTAGATATGCTCATTCTTAACTTTTGAATTTGGATTGCAGGAATCATCATTTTGGTTGGGGCTTTGCTATATTTTGGCATCCATCTCCATTTATGATGACTACAGCAATGATGTCCTAGACATGGCCAATGGCTCCTGTTTTCCTAGGTATTTTCCTACCCTTTAAAAACCTCTCTTTTAACTGCACAAGTGAACCTTGACATAACATTGTTTCTTTGATTGTATACGAAAAGACCCATTTATCGAAAAAGGATATGCAGTCAGTAGATAAACCTGAAGAATTCCAATCTGTTAGAAGTTTTCCCTCTCTTACGGATTTGGTTAAGAATCTCATTCTTGAGCTGAAACCTTTGGAGGTACTTTGTGTTCATTAACTAGTGCATTCCTTTAGCTCAAAAGTTTCCAGAGCTGAATGAAAATTTTGGACTCTGCTTTCTTCTATAGCTTCTTGATCGTCTTTTTAAGGAGTGTAAGCGCAAGGGAAATTGTCGTCTCCAATGGATTAATAACATTGAAGATATGAGCATGCCAGATCCAATAATGACATCACAGTCATTAGCATTGGCTTACCTGCTTACTGCATTCTTCAGACATCCTTCGTTCGGCAAAAGCCGATTCAACTGGATTGCTCCTGAGTAAGTTTCATTTCCTTCTTTTTGATGATGACTTTGAGCATATAAAAACTACTTTCAAATCCATTTGGGTTTCAATTGATTTAGATACAACGTTACGAGATTACTACCGCAAATCGACCGCAAGATGTATTCTTTGATTGGTTTCTGATCCTCTTCTGATCATCAAGGAGCAAATAAAGCAATAAATCTCTCTGAGAGAGAGGGACTACCTCTCTAGATTGGTCTTGTTGGTGATGATCCCATTTAGAATGAAGAATTCAAACATCAGCTTGCCGCCAGAATCTAAATGCAGTGCGCCGAACTTGAGGCATTGGCTCGAAGTAAGTTACTTGGAAAAACTTGGTACATCATTTAATGAATTCTGTAATTTCATCATACCATAATGGCTTTCTTCTGTCTACCATGAAGGCTTCGAGGATCACCGACTGATATCGAGATTTCCAACATTCAAACGTCGGTTTGGCAGTCTTGTCGATGCAGTGTTTGAAGATATCATCAAGAAGAATGATAGAAGCAGACCAAGTAGACGTAAATTTTCCAAATCAGAGAGTGCTATTGGGAGGTTCTAAATCAGATATCTTTGAAAAATAAAACAGGAAATGATGAGACTGATCAAGAACCAAATTTAGTTGAAAGAGATGTGGAAAGCAAACTAACATAGTTCTTTCTTCAGCTGTAATCTTTTTTTCGTATTATCACTGAAGGTTCATCAGTATATTTGAAAATTCAAACTTTTTCTAGAAAGATTGACAGATGAAACTATATTATATAAAAATAATTTAGGTATTGTCCCCTTTCCTCTACATGCACCAAAAAACTCATTTTTTTTAATAATTTCCTTTTCAAAAAATGAACGTGCAATGTCATTTATTGAATGTAATAGAAGTCCACATGTCATTTTTAATTGAATGTAATATAAAGTCCATGGAAATTTGTAATATAATTTAATGTAATTTAATTATATTATGATAATTAAATTACATTGAAAATATTATGATAATTCCAAGAATTACCATGAATTTTGACTTTCATGCATTTAGACCTAAATTTAGTGATTTAAAAGATTTGAGATCTATGTGATATATCAATTGAGAATTTTAGAAATAGCTGCGTTTATCGTGAATATGTTTTCTTTAATAATGATTTTGAGAATACTATGATTATAGGTTTGAGACAATAGTGTTTTAAACCACACGATCTATGTATTCATAGTGATTATCCATATTGCTATGTGAATATATTTTCGTAGTAATCAAAAAGAGATTACAGGTCTTTGAGACCCACTTTGGCACATACATAGGCTTTTGGCCATGTGTTGGGTGTCAAACCTCTTAGGGCAGCTTTGCATGCCGTATGACCATATTAGATTGCCTCTGCTACATGTCTTGGGACTACTTGATATGTAATATGACCAACTATTGTTCTATATGCGTATAGGTTTACTCTAAGCTAGTATGACCAAATATTAAGTACAAATTAGCGAAGATTCTATATATGAGCTTACTTGTCTCTTTTTTCTCTCGTTTTATTTCATAAACATAATTTCAATAATGTAATTTCTAAGTAAACTATCACTCACTGGATTTGTTAGCTCAACATTTTTCCTAATTATTTCCACTAGATAGCATCAGAGTTCCAGGCATGCCTACTAGAGCTAACATCTACCATCTATCCTCTTAGACATGGCTACACATCATTTTATGTACATTGGCTTGGAATACATTGTAAATATAAGATGTTGATTGAGATTTTATTTTGACTAGATTATTATTAGTGGTTGACATGGTTCGATGAATTTCTATTGCTATTCTGTGTTAACATTATCAATGTTTTAGATTTTTTGTTTTTTTTTTTTTTTTTTTGTGGAGCACACTTGAAATAGAATGTAAGCTGAAATTAAATATTGGAAAGTGTTAGTATACTTATGGGAAATTTGTCAGTTTTATGAATGTAATTTAACAACAGTTACGAAAAAAATGGATGAAAAAACCACTAAGTATTATTTAAACGAGGAAAAAAAATGTTTGTCGGGGAACTACCCAGTGACATATGATGGGCCGTCAGAACCGCCTGTTATCCTTTCCACCGGACAGGAGTGGGAGGTTACGCTGCTCTGTGAATCCAGCCTCACGCGGTGCCCTCCAATCTCTAGGGGCAGTGGACACCAAGCCTTCGCCCGAAGCCCAAGGCCCGACTCCCTACTTGGAAACGGACAGGCCAGACAGACTTCTTGAGAGGACCCTACCATCCGGGCCGAACCAGCCTCCAACCACATTATTGCCTCCGTTTGGATTACAAGCTCACACTACCGAGCTCGGCGTTTGTAAGGAGTTGGCATGCCATTTATAAAGAAGATGCAGAGTTGTCATTTTATCGATGTGGTACAACATTTCAATCAAATTCTGTTTCAAAAACTTAAATACTCTTTTCATATTTCATATTTATATGAATATGATATGTTGAAGAATATTACCTTTTTTATTTTCTTCTGGTTTCCCACGGTCCAAGCAGGAAAAGAAAAAACCAGAACGATTCATTGCCCATTACCCGAAATTGTAGGACTCGACGTGCAATCAGCCATGGATGAACAAAAATCAACCGCCCACTATATTCAAACTCCTCTCAACTCCCATTTACGCCACTATAAATCTCTCCCCCCCAATCAACCTTCACTTCCATTATCCAGTTCAATTCCTTCTGTAAAAAACTACAATTATTATCAATGCCGTCCAACTCCTTCTTCACACTTTTCCTTCTCACTACCTCCTTCTCCGCCGTCGCTTCTTTTGAGTTCCAAGTCGGTGGCGTCAAAGGCTGGGTAGTTCCGCCGGCTAACGACAGCAAAATCTACAACGATTGGGCCTCAGAAAACAGATTCAAAGCCGGTGACACCGTCCGTAAGTACAGTTAATCTCCACAACACCGATCGATTAAATTAACATCCCTTTCTACATTAACATTGTATCTGTCTGTTGTTTTTGAATTAGGTTTCCGGTACAAGAAGGACTCGGTGATGGAAGTGACAGAAGAAGAGTATAAAAGATGCAATTCCACACAACCAAATTTCTTCTCCAACACCGGCAACACCGTCTTCCAATTCAGACGATCAGGAACTTTCTACTTCATCAGCGGCGCTAATGGCCACTGCGAAAGAGGGCAGAGGATGATCGTGAAGGTCATGGCCGATGATGAATCTGCTTCTTCCTCCGATTCTGACAAATCCTCTGCTTCGAGCACTCCAATCTCAACGATAGGGTTTCTAAAATTCGTCTCCGTTCCGTTGGCTCTGTCCATTCTGTTCGAATCTGGGATTTGTTAGAGCAATAGCGTCTTCATTTTTTTCGTCGTCTTCAGAATTTCGTCTTATTTCTTATTGGATGTGTTTCTTTTGTTTTATACACCATTGTCGAAATTTCAAACTAATTTCCATTTATTCCTTTTTTTTTTCCCTTACCTCTCTTCTTTTATTTGTTTAATTAATATTTGGATTTGACATTGTTTTTCAAAAATGAAGAATTGACCAATTTTACCTTTCTTCTTTCATTTGTTTAATTAATATTTTAATATGCCATTTGTATAATTTTGTCTTGATAAAATTAAAAACTTTATGGCTAAATTAGTCTGTATAACAATTGGTGGTTAAGTTAGTGTATTTATTACATTAGTTTAAAAAGAATTTATATAGTAAGATCAAATATTACAAGTTTATTAATCACTTATGCATAATATTAAATTTTTATTGACATATCGATATTTCTATTGATATTTATACATTTCTATAGGTTTGTATCGATGTAAAGAATGAATTGATAATCCGATCATATCATAAAAAATTCACAAAACATAAAAATAAGCAACAAAATATCATTAATGTAAATATATTATAAATAACAAAAATATTAACTTATTTAAAAGTTATAAAATGTTTATTTACTAAATAAATTATTTTTAAAAATAATAAAACTTCCCCATCGGAACACAGTTCTTGTGTAAAATTGAATTTTTTTTTAACATAAATACTTTTAAATTTCAGATGATTTGATTTGTTGAATTTTTAAATAAACCATAAAATTCGAGCCAACTTAGGTAAACCTTTCCATTTTTACCAATGTTTAATTTTTGCTATTTCACTCCAATTTTAATATAAACTCACTGATGAAGTTTTGCACTAAATTAAGCTTAATTAAAACACAAATTAATAATTGAATAGCTCAGCCAAAATTCACAAAAATCAACAAAATTTTTACTATAATCTCATTGAAATCTTAGAGTAAGTTTGGGAGTGGTTTTGAGATAGTCAAAATCACCTTTCTTTAAAATGATGGTGTTTGGCATGAGCTAAAATTGATTTTAGAAAAATTTAAAATCATTTCAAATTGATTTTGGAGAAATTAATTGATAGATTATTTTTGTTAAGTGATCGATCAGGAATTAGTCTCAAAATGGCTATCTAATTCAGTTTTTGTTAAAATATTGTTGTTTAACTATTTGTAAAATTAATTTTTCTAAAATTTTAAATATAACGAAAGATGATAAGATTGCATGTCATTAAATTATTAATAAAACAAACCATTATATTTTGAATCTTTTTTTGAAGATCTATTATAAACATTCACATAAAATATTGATTTGAGTATATATGTAAAAAAGGAGTTAGCTATATTTTAGTTTTACATATTTATTGAGATTTGAAATATAAGTTTATTTTATAAATAGTTTTAATCAAATAGTTTAGAAATGGTTAATTTTTTTTTAATTTATATATGTTAAAAATGGCAGGACCCTCAGAACGACGAACAGTAAATCGTCAAAACCTGCAAAACAGAAACTCGTTATTGGCTGAGTTGCGTAGCTCGCTCTCTTTAAGACGTTTCGCGGCTCTGTCCAAGTATGCAAACAGGTTTGAAAATTGCCATGTCGTCCCCATGATGAAACAACCAAAAGAACCCAATCGAAAATGCACCGTTACTGATCGGAACACACACCCTTTCTAAATTCATTGCTCGGAAAGTTAAGATGGAGGAGAAGAGGGAGAGGAAAAGAAGTGATAAGTGAAGAACAATTTGTGCCTTTCGAACTGCTGAAGGCCAGGCCTTTTATAGGCCTTCAACGATAAATCGTAGGGAGCGAGAAGGGCGTTCTGCCACAGAACGTGCGCGGACGAATGGACTGTTTCATTTCCTCCCTTTTTTGGTTAAAAATAAAATAATCATCACACGTGCGCCTCGTCACGCCCAATGGCATGCGTGTGGGCGTCCACTGAACCCACATTGGTGAGTCTCTTTACTCTCTCCAAAATATGGGTACTCCTTCGGGCCCAAACCAAAACTCAAGATTGGAGTATAAACTTTCAACACCAAATTTTCTAATGTGAGATTCTCCAACCAAAAAGATTGACTCTCTCTTTATTTTGAAAGTTAAATTTTCACCTAACAATATCTATGTAATGGTTGAAGATATTTTCCATAATCTATTTCTTTTTCTTTTGAATATCAAGGTTTCAAAAATTATTTCTTTATTTGATTTTTTTCATCTACTTTTAAAAGTTATTTTCAAAATATAAGTTGTATTTTAAAACCCCAGAGGCAAAATATTAATTTTTCAAATTATTATTTTTTAATTTACTTGAAAATTAAATGGATTTTAATGGAAAGTGAGGAACACGATAAGATAGATATAATGTATGTAACTCAACATAATTTTTAAAAACATAAAACAACTCTAAAACACATATTATTCTATAAACAAAATAAATTATTAAAAAATAATAGGGTTAAATACATCTGTTCACACGAGATTTTCGGAGAAATGTATTTCGTGGAGTTGAACTTGAGTTCATGTTGATGTTGAAGTTGATTTGATGCGATGCGATGTGGGTTCGACCTCTATTACTTGATCTTCTGATTCTCTCTCAGTTGGGTGAATGTGCTTGACTTGGAGAAGAAATATTCTCTCTCAGTTGGGTGAATGTGCTTGACTTGGAGAAGAAAGATTCTCTCTCAGTTGGGTGAATGTGCTTGACTTGGAGAAGAAAAACACCGAACGTTCTTGAAGTAGAAGACAAGTAGAAGACTTGGAAGCTTGAAGTAGAAGTCTTGGGAGTCTTCTGATTGTTGATGAATTCTATCTGGGTCCTCTGAATATGCCTCTACAAATGAAGAGAACTTCTCTATTTATAGAGTTCTCAGGCAGGCTTCGTGGGCTTGGTTGGTCCATGGGCCTAGCCCTTGGGCCCAATTAGTTGATTTTGGGTCTGATCTGAGATTTGGGTCTAATTCAATTTTTTTTTTTTTGTAGTTTGGACTTTGAACCCAAATAATAATATCAAATTGGGCCAACTTAATCTTATCTGATTCAACCGCGTGATGTCATCGAAACTGGTCTTCAATTCAATTAGGAACATGTGTCAACTTCTAATTGGACTCAAAGTTAATGATTTAGAAATTCGTCATTAATTTAGCAAACGACGTGGTGACTTGTGATTGATCCAAAATTTTATCCTTCAGCCCCCTTTCGACATTTATGCACGCTTACGGGTGGGTGAATCTCGAAAAAAAAAAGTGAAGTTGTGATCAAAATTCAAATATATTTGTTTTTGAATTCGACCTCAACTAATGTGTAGTCAAACTATGAATTCAGTACATAATTTTAACTCGAATTTGGGATAAACTTTGGAATATAGCCAAATTTTAACTTGACACTTTATTCATAATTCAATATCAAAGTTAAACGTTTGGATTTTGATAAAATTTGGGACGAGTTTGACATCTATTTCACCACTCGATTTGGCTAGCTTGAACTTAGAATAAAATTTGGATTGGAATCTCCTCCAACTTTATACTAGAATTTGAGATAACATTTGAATTTAATTCCAATTTGAATGGAATATGAATTTGAACTTAAATGGAAGAAATTTTGGAGAGCCAAAGCATCGTAAGATAGCCCTATTAGTGATGCTAGCGATACCAACTTACTAGCAATGCCAGCGATACCACCTTACTAGCAATACCAGCTTACTAGCGATGGCAGCGATACCAACGATACCAGCGATACGATCTATCAGTGATACTCATCCACTAGCGATACCAGCGATACCAGCCCAATTTCTAGTGAGATTTCCTTTTCCATACTGTTTTTTTTTTCCCAAGCAGTCTCTGCTTATGCACAGATTCTCTCAAGACTTAAGCTCAAAATTCCTCGCCATTTAATCTAGAGATTCAAAACTCCACCGTTGCCCCCAATTCAAGCAGCATCCAATCGAGTGTGATTTTTTTTAATCTTCACCAGTTTCGGAAAAAATCAGGATTCCACAACCAAACAAACAATATTTAGTTTAGATAACCCGTGATTTTATCAGATTTCAACTAATTAGTAGAAGATCACGTCCGAATTTAACTATATATATACTGGCAGGACACATGATTTTCTTCATCTTGAAGTGTGATTTCTTTTGTTCTTACGTCCTTTGCAGTTTAAATTGTGATTTTCTTTCGTTCTTACGTCCTTTATGTCCTTTGCAAATCAGCCTTGGATTGCAAATCAGGCTTGGATTGCGGTAGGAGGCTATAAGTGAAGAGAAGAAAAGAGAAGAAAAAAAAAAGATGGGAAATTAGGGCTTCCACATTTTTTTGTTTTCATATATATATATTTTTTTCTTTTTTTTCTTAATTTTTTTTTTTTTGCTTTCTTTTTTTTTATTTTTATTATTTTTCTCTTATTAACTTGTCCTCTCTTGCTCTTTATAAGAGTTGAAGCGTAACTTAAGAGAGCACAACCATTTTTTTTAAATGTCGCCGACCGTCAGTAATCAGAGTGGGTTTTTTCCTCTCACGTTCGTGTGATCGACTCCTTGGTGTACATGTTCTTCCTCGTATCCGTGCATCCCTGATCGTCATGGGAGGAGGCCCTGCAAAAGCTTACCAACGTCCCATCCTATTCCGATCACCTCATGGGAGGATGCCTCGAACAGGTCTGCCTCGGTTAGCACCATTCCGCATCCTGATTGTCATGAGGTCCTGCCAAAGGCTTAACTCTCTCATTCAGATCACCCTTATGGCATGATCTTGTGGAAAATTCTGTTCCTTATGCGCCATTCGTGCATTCCATTTCATGGAGGCTTCGCAAAGGCTTACAACTCGTCCCGTTCGATTCTCACAAGATCCATTAATATATACTATCATGATATATATATATATATATAGTGTTATATAGTATATATATATTTTCAGAACATTGGTTCACTTCACCGAGCATGTTTCATCTGGTGAGAGGTATCTCGTGATTCTTAAAGACCGGAGTCAGCCTATGAAGGAAGGATTTAGCCTTTTTGTAGCAAAATCATTAGCCAATCCTTTCGCTGATCATTGGCCAAGTCTGGATGACAACATGATCCTTTCCAAATTATCGATGGAAGTGCCTTTGACCCGAGGGGAACGTGCATGGATCCTACGATCTTCTATTCATGAGGAGACCCCAAATCCCGATCAAGTGCTGACTCTTGGACGTTGCATAATTGAGGGTCAGGTCCGGTGGACCATTGTGACGAAAATCCCTGGAGAATTCGGCTTCCTTGACTGTTACTAGGAGTGGCTTGAGGTTGCGGTAGGTCGAAACGAGTGATTCCTTCATGACGTCAGTTTGCTTGGCACAGTGACGGCCTCCTTGTACACGTATGATCGCAATGGTGACATAGTTCGAGCTTTCTGTGAAGCCTGGTGCCTTTCAACCAACACTCTCCATACCGCGGCAGGTAAAGCATCGATTTCTTTGTGGGATCTCTGGTTGCTCGGAGGCCTTCCGGTCAGAGGAAACTTTTACGATGAGGTGGTTCCTTCCCTCAAAAAGTTAACCGGTCACCGCGACAAACAGAGGTACTTGCCGAAGACGTGTGAACACCTCTTTCAGGAGTATTTTTTGATAGTGTGCTCGCAGAAAGAAAATCGCACGACTCCCTCGAAGCATGACTCTTTAGTGTCTATTAGCTACTGGATCTCTTTTTGGTTCCTAGAGTTCACAAATATGACAAGCCTGTTACACTGAAGCAAAAGAAAGCCTCTTGGTCTCGGTTCACGCAAAATCCTGACAGTTCACAGATTGCATTCCAAGATTGGTCAAGGAGGGAGATCATGTTATTCACAGAGTTAGAGGTCGAAGACGAGTTGAAAGACAAAACTTATCTGGCCACCTTTCTATCCTGCTAGTTATACCTTTTTGTATTTCCCCAAAATGGCCGTTACCTTCGCCCCAAGGTCTTCAGAATAACTAGTTTGATGGCTCACGGGACTGTTTATAGTCTCGCTGTTTCGATCTTGGCCAACATCTATCAATGTCTAGGGCTGATCGCAGAGGCTTCGAACCCGATCAGGCGCATGGATTTTCACTTTCCTATGCACTATGTCCATAGTTGGCTGGCCCATTACTTCAACACGCATTACCCCGTTCCTATCGTTGTTCGAGGTTCCAAGATGGTTTGCTTTTCTGGCGAAGATGGCTCGATTTACTTCGACGAGTACGAGGCACAAGAATTGATCCATAGCGACACTAGTATTCAGTGGCACGCAAGTATTCTGAACAGGAACAAGCATGAATTCCAAATTGATGATAAAGAACTATCTTTTCTAAAGTCTAGTTATTTCTCCAGCATGCGATCAGGCTACATATCCTCCCAGTGTGGGAACGTCCGAACTATAGAGTCGTATAGTCCCTTTCGTTTCGGCCGACAATTCGGCTTCCATCAGGACATTCCAAATGATATAGGGGGAATACCTCCCGCTTCTATGCCGAAGAACGTTTTACATTATTGGAGATTATGCACGAGACGCAAGCCCTCGTCTCAGGTATTCTTGTCGGCCCGTACGTTGGATCCACACACTCATGTTACCCCACGGTTCAAGGATTGGTGGTTAGCAAAACACGGGAACAACTTCGAAGGGAATCGTCATTTGTTAGTGACTAGTGCTAATCCTCCCCCAGCGTCGCCGAGATTACCCAAGGGTAGAGGGATCAACCATGGAGGGAAGCAACTTCGCCTGACTGAAGAGGTGGCGGCGATCGTACATAAAGACGATTCCAAACCGGTTGAGGAGGACAGTCATAGTAGTACCGGTGATCGTTGTTGGAAGGGACCCTCCAAAAAACACAGGGCCTCGGATGCCGATTTTCTTGAGAGGGTTCAGAATGATCTGGTGGCTTCTGACGCTCTCAATCTACTAGTATGTCGTCCCTATATATAAGTCCGCTTGTCTCGTCTCCTTTTTTTTTAAAAAAAAAAACTGTACGGTTTACATTTAGTCTCCCCTTCTGTAGTTACCCCTAAACCTTTCTCTTCAAAGATTTGAAACCTCACGAAGTGAAGAATCTTTGGTGGGCCCTTTTTCCGTTGAATTAGCCATTGAGGGCGTTGGTACCTCCGAAGTACTGCCGGTGGATCCCGTGCCAAGGTCTTGTCCAGTGCGTGCTATCCCCGGTGACATCCCTCATGTCGAGAAGGCAGGTATGTCGTGGGGAATATACGAAGGCTTCAGATTACGTTAGCCAAGCGAAAATAAAATTTCACCCATTTGGATGCCATGTGTAGAGAGGTGTTTCTCCAACCCGGAGAAGCGTCGAAGGTCTTGGCAAGTCCAAGTGGCAGTGAGTCCTCGAGGCAAGTAGATAGGGCACCACCCCCGGTCATCCCCAAGATTTCCGAGTTCTGTGCTGCCACCGTAGTTTCCGATGTTTGACGCCATGCAGCGTCGGCCATATGGGAGACTATGCACAAGAAGATCATGCGTACTCTTTTCTAGAAGGATCTTAGTCTGGAGAAAGAAACACATGAGATATTCCGAGCCATTTTTGGCATTTGTGGTGCCAACCTCCCTCCTCTTAGAAAACTTTTGATGAGTACTTTTGAAACATGGAGAAGTACAATCAGTTTCAGTTATCCTATTCCTCTCAATTAACTCAAACAAGTAAGGAGTAATTTCTGAAGGAGGCAAAGTCTGATCTAGAGAAGATATTGTATGATGAGAGTAGTGCTTTTGCTAAACGAAAGGCGCTACTTGAACGCGACTCCCGGGCCTTACAAGAAGGAGAGACATTACTAGCCAGGTTGGAGGCCATCAGGGCCGAGCGAGTTGAAATATCGTTACTGATTTCTGAGAGCGAAGGCCTTTTGAATCGGTATAAGCTTGAGGCCTCGGAGATGCGGGGGACGATAAACAAGATCGAGGCCACCTCAATCCTTTCTGACAAGGATGTCAAAGCTTTGGATGTCCTATGCCATGTGTTGGAAGTGATGCAGCATAAGCTGAGGAACTACCACTGGGTACCTTAACTTGATGTTGCTCGTCTTATTAGATTAGGCGTACTCTTAGCATAGCTATTGGATTCGACTATTGTAGCGCCGAAACATCTTAAATGAAAGTTTTTTTTTATCCTTTTCTCAGTGATGTTCTCTGGCGCCTTGTAGCCTCCTATAAATTTATGCTTCTCTTATTTGTTTATTTATCTATATATTTACTTATTTTACTCATGTACATACACATATTTTTTTTATCACGTGACTGAACTTAAATTTCTTTAAGCTGCCTACTTACCCTTTATAATGACAGGGATCAAGTCGTAATGTAGTTCGTACAAAGGTTTCTTTTTTTTTTTTATGCATAAAACTTTTTGAGAAACTTGCCATTGATTGGGTCAATTTTTAGTCCATCCTGATCAATTATCTTGTACGCTCCGTTTGTTAGACTTCCTTGACAACGTAGGGCCATCCCATTTAGGTGTAAACTTATTCCTCGTATGTCTTGTTATGATAACTGGTCTCCTTACGGCGAGCACTAGATCACCTACTTGAAAGGACCGAGGCTTTACATGCTTATCGAAGGCCTTAGACATTCGTACTTGGTAACATTCCAGCACTTGCTGAGCTTCTAATCGTTTGTCATCCAGTGCTTCCAACTCTTTGAGTCGCAGTTTGGCGTTGTCTTCTGTAGTCAGCCCTTCTTGCACTGCCATTATCAGCGATGGAATTTCTCTTTCCAAAGGAAGGACATCTTCTACCCTATAAATGAGAGAGTACGGGGGTGACTCCTGTAGGGGTACGGTGAGTGGTGCGATTAAGCCCACAACATTTCATCGATCTTCTCCTGCCAATCTCTCTTCGACTTGGAAACAATTTTCTTCAGCAGGTTGCACAATGTCTTGTTAAATGCCTCAGCCAACCCATTTGCGGCGGCGTTATATATGGATGACTTGTACTGCTTGAATTTGAATTTTTCACACAACCTATCCATCAAACTATTGGAGAATTGTCTTACGTTATCCGTTACGATCCGATGGGGAATACCATACCGATAAATGATGTGAGTGCAGATAAAATCCAACACGTTTTCTTTCTTAGCTTTCTTTAGCGCGACAGCCTCAATCCATCTTGAGAAGTAGTCAGTGGCTGCGAGGATGTAGCAGTGCCCTACTGTCGACTTAGGTGTTATAGGGCCGACCAGATCAAGCCCCCATGCTTCAAAAGGCCACAAGGCTATGGTCAGATGTAGAGGCTCGAGCGGTTGGTGAATGAAATTCGCATGATATTGACAGGCTTCACATTTCTTTGCATAATCCATTGAGTCCTGGATCATTCCTGGCCAATAATAACCCATTCTTCTCAGCTGGAATTGTAGCTTTGGTCCTACTTGATACGCGCTGCATATGCCTGAGTGTGCCTCCTCCAAAGCTTTCGCTGACTCTTCGTTACTGAGGCACCGAAGGAAAAGTCCTTCAAGGGATCGGCGGTATAAGACCCCTTTGTAGTAAATGAAATGCACAGCTCTCCTGCGAACCTCGATTTTACGGTGGGAGTCGTCTGGGAGCCTTCCATGTTCAAGGTAATCTACGATGGGTTGCCGCTAGTCTTCCTTGTCAGTTAGGTAAACTGATATCACATTCGTTTCGCCATATGCGGTCTCAATCGAAGGTACAACCCATCTCCGCCAAAGCGATATATTAAGGTGCACATTATCCAGGTCCGTTAAAGCAGTGGCTAGGTTTGCCAAGGCATCCGCTTTCTTGTTCTCCGTCCTCGGGACATGTTCCAATGCCATGCTTTCGAACTTCTCCATCAACTGGCGAGCGTAAGTGAAGTAGGGTTTCAAGTCGTCGTGCTTCACCTCGTATTTGCATAAGAGTTTATTGATTATCAACTTTGAGTCGCCGAAGATTTCTATACAAGCTACTTCAATCTCTAAGGCCACTTGGAGGCCAATTATCAAAGCTTGGTATTCGGCGACGTTGTTTGAACATGACTCGGCAAGTGCGAAGCTATAAGGCAGCATGTGCTTTTCTGGCGAAATGAAGACGATACCTGCCCCCGCACCACTTTTTCATGCCGCACCATCAAAGAACATGACCTACAGTCCGTAGGTCTCTATGAAGAGAACTTCGTCATCAGACAAGTCTTCACTTAACTCCCAATCCGATGAAACCTGGTGATCTGCTAGAAAGTCGGCCAACGCCTGCCCTTTAACTGCCCTTTGTGGTACATAGACAATGTCGTACTATTGAAGCATCATTACCCATTTGGCTAAACGTCCCAAGATGATCGGCCTGGACAGGGCGTATTTGATGGGGTCGGCTTTCGCAATTAAGTGAACTGTGAAGGCCTACATGTAGTGCCTCAACTTATCTATCATGAAGAAGAGCGCGAGGCACGTATTTTCTACAGGGGAATAATTGATCTCGGCTCCATTCAGGGTTCTACTCAAGTAATAGAGTGCGCGTTCTTTTCCCTTTTGTCTTTCTTGTGCTAATAGTACCTCCAGTGATCTCTCTTGCGCTGCAATGAATAGTATTAACGGCTTGCCTGCTACTAGGGCTCCTAAGACAAGAGGGTTGATCAGGTACCTCTTTATGTTATCGAAAGCATTCTGACAGGCCTCGTCCCATTCGAATTTCTCTCCCTTTCTCATCAGTCTTTGAAAAGGTTGACACCGCCCTACCAGGTTAGAAATAAACCTCTGAATATAGGCCAGATGTCCTTGCAAACTTCTCAGCTCATGTACATTTCTTGGTCTTGGCATCTTTTATGGCATCAATCTTAGATTGGTCTATCTCTATCCCTCAATGTCTCACAACAAAACCCAGAAACTTTCCTGAAGTTACTCCAAATGCACATTTGAGGGGGTTCATCTTTAACTGGTACTTTCACAGATAATCGAACACGGTCCTTAGATCTTTCAAACAGTCATGTTGTTGCTTGGTCTTGACCACAAGGTCATTCACATAACACTCCACATGTTTGTGCAACATATCGTCAAACACCTTCTGCATGGCACATTCATAAGTAGCACCAGCGTTCTTCAACCCGAAGGGCATTACCTTGTAACAATATATCCCTTTTGGGGTTCGAAATGCCATCATTTTCTCGTCTGTGAGGGCCATCCGTATCTGGTTATATCCGGAAGATCTGTCCATGAAGGATGGGGCCTCATGTCCCATTGTCGCATCGACCATGATTTCTGTGATGGGCAATGGAAAATCATCTTTAGGACAGGCACTGTTTAGGTCGCGAAAGTCTACGCAAACATGAAGCTGTCCATTCTTTTTTCTAATCGGGACGATGTTGGCTATCCACGTTGGATATTTAACTTCACAAATGAACCCGACCTCAATCAGTTTATTGACCTCAACCTCAAATTGGGGGATAAGTTCTGGCCGAAAGCGTCGTTGAGCCTGCTTAATGGGTTGACACCCCTATTTGATCGCGAGATGGTGGACTGCTACTTTTGGATCTAGTCCTGGCATCTCTTTGTATGACCAGGCGAAAACATCCCTGTATTCGGTGAGTAAACTCATGTATTCGTCCTCCTCCTCTTCCGAGAGAGATGCACTGATGAAAGTCGGACGTGTCTCTTCTACGGTGCCCAGATTCACCTTTTTTAGCTCGTCCACCATGGATTGACCACCGCCTTCTAGCTCTTGCGGAGCGTTCTTCACTTCCTCTTTGGTCATACCTTCTTCGGATTCTTCGAGGATGGTGATGTGGTGGCACGAAATTTTACCTTCCTCCTGCTCTAGATTCTAAGGATTGGTGAAAACGACGTCGCGCCTCTTTACTTTGAGCGTGCTCTCACTTGTGTTTAGAGTAACGAAGGTCTTTCTCTTCATCCATGAGGGGATGGTACTACGGATTTCTCCATCACTTCTTGCCTCTCCTGATGGCTTCTGGTCCGATAACGCTTCGACATTTTTAAGGTTGATTCGTCGCCAGATGGATGCTCGAGGTATCGGCCCCTTCTTTCCTGTAGTTGTTTCGAGGGCGTCAGCGCAGGCTCTTCCCTTCCCCTTTGTCTTACTAGGGACATATTGATCGAGGGGATATTTAGCCCTTTCGTGCTTCAAGCGATCGAAAATGGGAGTGCGGGGTTTTCCTTCACTCTCCTTTGGAACTGTGCCTAGTCTTTCGAAGGCTAACGGTCACACCACCACGGGCGATTGACAGATGATTTCCTCATTTTCTTCATTTGGCGGAGTTAACCTTCGAAAGACTGAGCGTCGAGTATCTCTGGGAATAGTATGCGGGTTTCCCCTTTCTGCTTCTGTCATGTTTAATCCTTCGAAGATCAAGGTGCGTGCGATAAGTAGTCTAATACGACCGAAGGTTGAGGCTCTTTTATTTTTGCTCTTCTTCTCTCCTATATCATCAACTTCTTCCACAGTGATATGATTGCTGTTGGCCACTTTCCCTTTCGCCTTTCTGATTATGCGGAGTGGCTCTAACGGTTCATATCCGAGACCCGCCCTCGACATGGGTATAGCATGTCCCTCTTGCAAAAGCTTCTTTTGGGTTGGCGAGAGTCGGGGTTGCTCGTAAATCTTCAAACTTTTGAACCCAGTGTGAGTTGTGAAGTCGTAGCCCACCTTCGCCAATAGCTTGTAAGCTTTGGGATCGAATTCGTCTTCCGTTCGCCTCTTGGGCAGCTTTGACCCCATTACTTCTACCTCTAGCTTGTGGACTTCTTGCTTCGTTATTGGCGTGAGGGTGTGACGAAACTCTCCTTTAGAATTTCTATGTCGCCGACCTGCAAACCTTTTGAGCATTCCATAAAAGGTGACTCACCCTTGTTTCATCTCGACAAAGGGACATAGCGCAAAATTGGAGGTTTTGAGACTTTCTCGCCCCTCACCATGGGTGTTTCTCCAATGCCGAAAGACATTCTATTCTCTTTTAGGCTGGAGGCTCGTACCTTGTTACCTGCCCTTTTCTCCATGTCTACTGGCAACTTCGACCGGGATCCACTCACTTTCTTTGTCAGTAAGTTCTCTACCGGCATCATCTCACCGGAATTCTCACTCTTTAGGTAAAACTTTGCATCTGCGAAGTGAGACTCGACTTTAGAAAACGGATTAGAATCTGCTGTGACCTTCTTAATCCCATCTTGGTAAAACTTGAAACATTGATGTAGTGTCGATGTAATCACACCATTCTCATGAATCCAAGGGCGTCCCAATAGCAGTTTGTAGGTGGTCTTTGAGTCTATCACATTAAACAGCGCGTTGGCCTTCAGATCGCCAATGAGGAGCTTCAAGCGTATCATGCCTATCGCCCTTTGGCTGCCTTGATTGAAACCTTAAATTACTAATTTGCTGTTTGATAGCTCTTCCATGAATATGCCCAACTGTTTCATAGTCATCTTAGGCATTATATTGACGGCGGATCCGTTGTCGATGAGGATTCAACCCACTCTCTGTTCTCGAATGTATCCAGAGACATACAAAGGTCTATTATGCAATTTGGATCCCAGTAACAGATCTTCGTCTGAGAAGCCTATGGACGTGCAACACGAGGCATAAGCACGTGCTGCGGGGGTCGATGCACCAGAGGCATGGATTCTAATAGCCTTTAATAAGGTTCGTCTTAGCTTCTAGCAGGAGTGAAAGCAGGTCGTCTATGTTGAATAGTGACGAACCCTTTGGTTCTCCTGTTGACTTTAATGGGCCTGGAATGTTATCTTCCTCTTCCCTGATACTGACAACATGACATGCGGAAATATCTGGTATCTCCTCTAAACCCCAATTGCAGAAGTTCTTCGGGAGGAAATCTGCTAAGGTCATTTGTCGTCTGGGACGAGGAATATCCTCGTCTCTCTCGTCAACAACCTTGGGCCTTTGAGCCTTTTTTCTACCCTTCCTTTTTTGTGCCTTACTCTCTCGTCTAGATCCAGCTCTATTTTCCTCTCACGGGCCAATTTGAGGATCAATTCCTTCTTAACGGTGCGCTAAACAAGAATCCCAACCTTCGTTATTGTCATCGTCAAGTGCACCCTCTTCCGTTTTGAGGGTCCTGTAGTTTGGACGCTTCTGCAGAAACCGCACTAACCACAAGTTTCGAAGGTTCCCAAACTGGACCGAAACTCCTTTCTTCATAAAATAATGGTTTGGTGGCAACCCACATTTGGAGTTATCTGTCACTGCAGCATGATTCATTTTGGACCAATTCGTTCTAGAATCCAACTTAATTTTCCTTTCACGGGCCAATTTGAGGGATCAATTCCTTCATACCGAACATTTTTCGGCCGGTGTGCTAATAACAACTGTGGATACTTTGCAGTAGTGGGATCATCCACCTTGCCGGCCTATTCACGGTCGTTCTACATTCTGGCAGTTGGATAAGGTGATTCTTCCATAGTGTTCACGCAATCCACTATGTCAGAGTCCGGGAAAATGGGTAGACTTTTTCCCTGTCGTTCCTTCAGGGTTTGGGCGACGTCTTTCGCTTTCCTCTTGTCATTTTCTTCTCTATCTTCTCTTCTTCCTTTTTGAGGAAGAAACTTCAATGAGGGTTATATTAACGACGCATTGATTCCTTCGTGGTGTCCTTCAACAATTTTTCTCGGTGCCCCTTTCACCTCACTTCTTGTCTTTCTTCGGTTCGTGGTTCAGAAAGTCCCTCGTTGTCCCTCTATTGCGATACTTAGCTCCATGTCATGAGCACGGGTCGCCAATTCTTCAAAGGTACGGGGCTTTATCACCTGTAGGATATAAAGGAGTTCCCAGTGCATACCCTGTGTGCATATTTCCATAGCAGACAATTCAGTGAGTCGATCTTTGCAATCCAGACTCAGAGCTCTCCATCGGTTGATATAGTTGACGACTGGCTCCCCTTTCCGTTGTTTGGCGCTTGTCAGCTCCATCATGCTGACAGTGTGCCTGGTGTTATAGAAGCAATTCAAGAATTCTCTTTCAAGTTGTTCCCAGCTGTGAATCACCTCAGGCTCTAAGTCTGTGTACCAGTCAAAAGCGTTCCCTTTGAGGGTTCTGACGAACTGTTTGACTAGTAGGTCTCCCCTTATTCCCACATTTTTGCATGTTTCTACATAGTGGGCGATGTGTTACTTTGGGTTGCCCTTTTCGTCGAATTGTTGGAACTTTGGTGGCTAATACCCTGTAGGCATTCTCAGGTTGTCGATCCTTTGGGTGTATGGCTTGGAATACATGAAGGAAGTTTGGGCCGACCCTCCATATTGAGCTCTTATGGAGGTCATGATTATGTTTTGCAATTGTTGGACCGACAAAGAGGCCACTGAGGCTGACTATTGCAATTGGTTTTCTTGTAGACCGATCTTCCCCTTATCGATTGCTTTGATCGTGGGTGCTTGGCTTGATTTAGCAGCCTCTCGAGACTGCATTTGTTCTTTCAGGGTAGCGATCTCATGGACTTGCTCCTCGATGGCTTTCATCAGAAAGTTAATATTCCTTTCCATTTCAGCCATGGCCGCTTCCACCATCACATCCGCCATCATGACAAAAATCACATCTGGCGGTGAATCTCTTTTCAGCCTGCTGGATGCAAAAGTATAGTTGTCAAACAAGGGGTTTTCCTTGATGACAACCCCACTTTGTGAGGATTCCATCATTTGCCTCAAGATGTCATGGGCGATAGGGGAGCTCTGCTCTTGCTCCTACGTGATTTCTCTTAGCGACCGCAGGTGACCGGTCCCTTGTACGAGCCATTGGTGGAGGAAGTTTTGGATGCCACCTTCTTAGGCGCCAAATGCTGAGAAAGAGATGAGAGGTAGAGAAGTCCCACCGAGCGTGCCAATTCTGTTCACACGAGATTTCTAGAGAAATGTGTTTCGTGGAGTTGAACTCGAGTTCGTGTTGATGTTGAAGTTGATTTGATGCGATGTGGTTCGATCTCTAATACTTGATCCTCTGATTCTCTCTCAGTTGGTGAATGTGCTTGACTTGGAGAAAGAAAGCACCGAACGTTCTTGAAGTAGAAGTCTTGGAAGCTTGAAGTAGAAGTTCTTGGAGTAGAAATCTTTGGAAAGAGTCTTTGTGTCTTCAAGGGTCTTTCTGTCTTATAGGAGTACAGCTTCAGGAGTCTTGGGAGTCTTATGATTGTTGATGAATTCTCTCTGGGTCCTCTAATATAGAAAATGTTGCCTTTACAAATGAAGAGATATATCACTATTTATAGAGTTCTCAGGCGGGCTTCGGGGGTTTGGTTGGTCTATGGGCCTGGCCTTTCGGGCCCAATTAGTTGGTAACTTTTTTTCTTTTTTTTTTTTGTGTTTTGCTTTGAAACCCATATAATAATATCAAATTGGGCCAACTTAATCTCATCTAATTCAACCGCATGACGTCATCGAAACTGGTCTTCAATTCAATTCGGAACATGTGTCAACTTCTAATTAGACCCAAAGTGAATGATTTAGAAATAGTCATTAATTTAGCAAACGACGTGGTGACTTGTGATTGGTCTAAAATTTTATCCTTTAACAACATCTATATTGTTGGTTTATTGCTACATAACACCTAAATGGTACTAAATGAAATAAATACATTTTTTTTTATTTCATCTTGTTGGTTTATTACAAGTAAATAGTTCTAATTTTAATTTTAACTGAAAAATTATATTGCTATATGTATTCTATGTTAAATATCAATTTGCAAGGAAACTAATACACCAATTTCCACCTAACAATTTTCAATTAAATTCAATACGTTAGAGAAGAAAGATTTCTCATATTCAATCTAAATTGTTTAATCAACTTTTACCAAACTTTGAAATAATTGATATATAAATTCTCACAAATTTTAGTAGCAAAAAAGGAACTACACAAATTATATACCAATTTAATATAAACATTACAATAATCGATCTAAAACAAATAGAAAAAGAGGTTTATTTTGTAAATGTTATTTGATATACAAAATATTTGATAGAAAGAATCAATTTTAAACATACAAGAAATATTTCATGGTGATATATTATTACTAATTTTTTTTATTATTTTTTTTTTGTTGATTAATATTTTTTCCTTTTTAATTAATCATGCGCTTCTTTGTTTTGATTTGGTCTTTTTTTAACTATTTTTTTATATGTTTACTATTTTTATTAAAAGTACATATATATCATTATTTTTCTGTTGTCGTAGACACTAAAAAAAATACATCATTCTGTCTTTCTATTTTTATAATTTATATTTCCATTATTTCATTACTTTCTTTACATATTTGACTTGATTTTCATGGTTGGGGATTGTTTTTATCTCCTAGTTTATTGAGTTAAACAAATGTTTCCCTATTTTATTGCTTTATATGGCATGCTTTTCCGTTCTTCTGACAGTAATGATAGGATATATGAAATTCATATGTTTGTAAAATTCATATATCTACGGAGTTTATATGTTGTAGTTTGAGATGTAGAGTTATTTGGTCTGAGTTCATATATCTGTGTTTGGGGTGTAGAGTCGAAGTCATATGTCTGAAGTATCTGTTGTAGTATTTTGAACTCTATGTAATCTGTTTCTATGATTACTATTTTTGTTTTGAAACTTTTTTATTTAATAATTCTACCCATCTTTGTTTCAATAACATATTAGATTGCAATTTTTTTCTTTTAAGTTTTAAAGTTTTCCTGTCTTTCTTTTTTCTTCTTTGGTAATGAATAATAATTAACTCACTATATTTCTTGTAGAAATATAGTTAAATAAAATGAGAAATTAAAGAGAAATTGGAACTTTTGACTCCTAAGTTTTCTTTATGAATTTCATCCACACCTTCTTCTCTTTCTTCTTCTTTCTATTGTTGTATGTATTTTTACTCTGTCATGAAGTTTTTTAATTGAATCTTCCTCATCATCTTAGCAGCCGATGGAATGCCACCACATTTTTTCAATAATTTCACTTTCAATTCTTCCAAATTTGGAGAATCATCAGAGAACAAATTTTCATTTTTTACTAATCCATGCTAAAAAATGTTCAAAGAAAAAATCTCCATTTTATGGTTTTTTGTTATATGTTACGTACTTTTCAACTACATACATTTTTTTTGTCAAATATTATTAACGCTCTTGGTATGTCAATTCAATTAAATACAAATATATTTACAAACTTCTACGTATAAATATTGCATTTAATTTAAACAAAATACTATTACTTATATAATCAACAATCCTGTAATATACTTTAACAATCATCAGTCTTATAATAGTCAGAAGTGGTTGTCATTAGAGTTTATAGTCGGAGTATAAAGTTGGTCACATGAAAATGGTATTGGAATTGGTTATCGGAGTTTGTTATCAAAGGTGATTGTCGAAGCTCGGAGTTGGTCATCGTAGTTGCTTACTCGAAAGTGGTAGTCAAAGTTGATCATCAAAGGTGATTTTCGTCAGAGGTGGTTGTCGGAGCCTATGAAGGTGGTTTTCGGAGCCTATGAAGGTGGTTATCGGAGTTTGTTGTTGGAGGTGGTTATCAAAATATAAAATGGGTCAACGGAGTTTGTGGTGCGAAGGTGGTCATCAGAGTTGGGTCACTAAAGTTTTAATCGGAAGTGGTTGCTAGAGCTCAGAATTGGTTGTTAGAGTTGATTGCACGAAGGTGGTCATCAGAGTTGGTCACCGAAATTGTCGCCAAAGATGGTTGTCGAAGTCTGCAGTTGGAGTGTGACAGTGATAGTCGTCGAAGTGGCCGATAGGTTGAGCCATTGAAAACATTGGAAGAAGGGTGAGTTGAGTAAGTTGGTAAAATATACTAACTCAACTCCACCAGCATTTAAAGTTGGTGGGTCAAATATTGAGTTGGTATATTATGCCAACTCAACTCGACTCATGTTGGTAAGCCAAACACCCTTTAGTTCTTTACTTTTTTATCATAGTATTTTTTTTAAAAAAAAAAAAAAAAAGAATAATTCATCTTAAATATATTAATTTTTCTCTCTCTAGAATTCACTGTCTCCCAATAACCACCAAATAATGACACATGAAATAGTAATTGATAGCACCAGAAATGTGTTATCTTAGTGCCTCTCATCTTTCCCCTTTATGATATTTAATGTGCTTAATGAAGGGATAGAAAACCCATAGCGGAAGCGATTTATCGCTTTTGTCTTGAAATTGGGAGAATGAAAATACAAAATTAAAAATAAATTTCAGGCTAAGCATATATTCAAGAACATAAATTGAGTTAAAAGGACTTAACTTTGTAGAACACTGCTTTCTTAAAAAATTCCTTTGTCATGAACAAACCAACACGTCACATTCGGGAAGCCTCCAATTGATCTTCCCCATTATATCTCTGGCAAGAACCGGATGATGGAATCCTCTTTTTTAAAAAAAAAATTAAAGGGAATTGATGTATTGGAGAGATTTTGGAGAGAACTAATTTCTCTATAAAATCATTGAGAGAGAAGAGAGGAAAATGGGAAGTTATTTCTCTTCCATAACAAACCTTAGAAAAAAAAGCTAGTCGCATAAATGGAATTCAAACCCAAAATAATAGAATATGTAGTACAAGAATAAAATAATTACATATATAGAACAAAAAATGGTAAAAGACTAAAACCCTCACGTCTAACCACCATTTTGCTCGCTTCTTCTCGATTTTCTAAAATTGAAAGCAATCACTGATAACAGCTATAAGTGATAGTCACTGATAGATGTTATCACTAATAGTAATGATAGCCACTAATAGCTACTATCAATTGCTATCACCGATAGTTGCTACCAGTGGTAGCTTTCAACTTTAGAAATTATACAATCTTAAAAATATTAGCTTTTAATTTTCTATTAGTTATTAGTGACTATCATTTATACACTTTCATCATTGGAATCGATCTTGAAATATTAATAGTTAAGACTATCGGTGGCTATCAATGATAGATTGTTATAAATAGTTATCAACATTGAAAGAAAACCAACAACTTTAAAGGATTGAGCTATACCAGTGATGGAAAACTATTAGTGACTATCACTGATAGACTTTCATAAATAACTATCAACTTTGAAAGATTAATACAGTAGTTATCACTAATAATCTTATATTGTCGCTATCACTGATAGCAGTTATCAATTTATCATTGATAGACTTTCATCAATTAGAATCAACCTTGTAACACTTAAGACTAGCAATGATAGACTTATATAACTAGTTATGAACTTCAAAGAAATTCGATATATATATTTTACCTAACTTCTATCACCGGTATCACTAGTATCACTCATATCATGGTTATTAGTGATAGCTTCTTTCACTAACATCATTGATAAGATGCTATCAATGATCTCACTGACATCATGATATCATGATATTAATGATTTCATTGATATCATGCTATCAGTGATAGCTTTCTATCACCGATAACATGCTATCAGTGGTAGCTTATATCATTCATAACGTGCTATTAGTGGTAGTTTCTATCAACGGTAACGTGCTATCAGTATTAGCTTCTATCACCGATAACATGCTATAAGTAGTAGCTACTATTAATGATAGTTATTGACCACCTTATTGTCCCTTTCCTTGTCATTTTCAAACATTTGTACGGTCCTTTTTCTTTCCGATACCTCTCAAGAGCACTTTCGTAAAAATAGTGAACAACCAAACCGAACCCTTCTTCTTCGTTTTATTTTGTAAACAAATATTATGGTACACAAATATACAAATATTTCAATTTTTGCTCTTGATTTTGGGCCATCTATGCTACTTTTTCAAGTTTATTTCCGATAAACAGCATACTCTTAAAGTCCTATAAAAAGAAAAAAAAAATATTGACCTATCTGATATCGTTCACATTTCTCATTTTTTGAGAAATAAACTTGTTTAATAACTATTCTCGTTTCTTATTTCAAACTTTTAAGAAATTTTTCTAAAAATGGTTCAAATTTGTGGACTAAAAAAATAGTTTCTTTCAAATTTGTTTTCATTTGCTATTTATATTTAATGTTTCATTATAATAATCAAACTTGATGATTGGCTTGTTGGTCAGTCACTTATGAACTTGGTACTTTAAATTCTTGGGTACGAAATTCGGCCTTTAACAAAAAAAAAAAAATGAAGAAGAAGAAGGTGTGCAACAAGACAAGACAAGGGAGGACAAAATTGAAAATTTGAAAAATTAAAAAATTGACTAGTCCAAACTTCCATATTTGCAAATGTTTTAAAGAGGTGATATATGTTTAGTCCCTTATTTTATTATCTATTACAAATATTCTAAAAAAAATTCCAACTCATTAATACATGAAGTGGAAGTATATCTTCCACTTCCTTTATTTAATTAAACTAAAACAGATTTAATTGTTTTAATTGAATTAAATTAATTATTAATTAAAATGAAATAAAATTCATTTAATTAAATTAAAAAATTAATTGATCAAATTAATTAATTGGTTTTTTTATTTTAATTAAATATCTCATATTTAATTATATGTACATTTAAATCATATTCAAATGTAGATCTCTCTCATAACCTATAGTTTTAATATGAATCTTATTCATATTAATTTAATATTTGAATCATATTTGAATATGTTAAATCTTCTTTTATTATATAGTTTAATATTGAAACTTATTCAAATTAATTTTATATGACAATGTATCGATCCATGAGAGTAGTTGTATCATATACAATTAATGTTACTCCCTTATTTAATTTGAACAATTCAAATTCTTTCAAATCTCTTGGTCCATGTTTACCCATTATGAGCTAGCAAGGGGACCTGATGAACCTGCATATTAGAAGCTCAAAAAATTTGACATTAACTAATTAAACTTTTTAATTATGTTAATGAACATTCATTAACTGTGGGTCACTCCACTAAAGACCCATAAGTTGTACTCTTCACACTGTAGAATATTTTTGCGCCCAAAGATTTAACTAGAACAATAAGTGAAGGAAATCAAACACGGGGGTTTCCATGAGCAGCAGAAGGGATCGTTCCAAATTCCATTTTGAATGAACAAAATCAATCACAGTCTTAAAATGGAAACTAACAGGTCATGCATATACAGAAATTACAGCATGCTATAAGAGAAACAAGGGATAGAGTATGCGTACGTTTGAAGAACCATTCTTCAAGAATCCCTCGATCAGTATTCAATGCGTCCAACAACAACACTTGAACACAATGACCAGTACAACCAACAAACACGAACACAACGATCGTCTGGATACGCTCAAGTTCAATCGAGTCCAACTCGATTCACGAACTGAGTAAAGACACTACCACAAGTGTTACCTTGGTATTCTCGGTGTGAGAATCCAGGAGTTGTGAGCTCTGTATGATCTTACCTTGAAAAATAGAGGAGGTAAGCGATCGAGTAAGTGGGAGATATGATACTGTCTATCGCATAGACGATGTACTCGATCGTTTGGTAAACTGAAGCATATCGCATAGACTTTGCTACTTGATCGTGTAGCAACGATCAACTAAATCACTATCGTATAGTCAACTCTAAATGATTTTTTAGTCTCTCAACGACTATCACTTAGTAAAACAATTTTACTTGATAGCCCTTTTCCATGAGTACTTTCCGAATTAAGCAACTACTAATTTTGGAAAACTATTTTCCTTTTATGTCACGGTTACCACAAAATTTCTAATAACCTCCCACTCAATCGGTTATTAGAGAAAAAGAATTAATTATCATATAATTAATATATTATAAATAAATATGATAACCAACTTATCATATTATATTTATAACCTATAGTTTGAATATTTCATCTCATGAAACATACAAAGCATAGTCTTTTTCAATTTATGGCTCTTAATATATAAATCATATTATATTTATTTCTCATTTAATGTATCTAATATATCACACAATTAATAAATATCACATAATAATTTTGAATTTTTTCTGTTAATTTGAACACTTCAAACTAACCCAAAAGTCTAATTCTAACTTAATCTAGAGATATCTAATTTTCCACGAAGACGGGTCCCACGGGGATTCCCCGATTAGGTAGGGAATGGGGGAGGGAGTGGGGGAAAAAATTTCCCGTGAGCTAAACGGGGACGGAGACGGGGAACGCAATCCTCGTCCCCTCCCCGCCCAAGCCTCGTTCTCTGTCCCCACTCCGATTAGTTTCTATATATTTATTTAGTATAGTTATCTACTGTTATGTTATTATTATTATTATATAAATATTACATTTAAATTTCAAATTTGATTATTTATTGGAGAAGATAATGAATATGTTTAAATTAAATATTTAAATTTAGATTATATATGTGAATAATTTGATTTATATTTATTTCTTTCTACTATAAGAAATTAATTAACTTTTTTAGACCAAAATTTGAGTAATTTATTTTTAAATTCAAATTGTCCTACAAAACTAACTATAATAAACAATTTAGTGATAAAATTAATTATTTAATTAAAATTTGTTCACATTAGTGATTTAAATTAATTGATTTTTTACACAAAAAAAAAAGTAACGAAAAAAATTCCCCGTGGGGAATCCCCACCCCGATCCCCGTAGGAAATTACACGGGGATGGGGAATGAAATGGAGAGCGGGGATAGGGATGGAGAATGGCATCCCCGGCCCCGTCCCACCCCGTGGACATCTCTAACTTGAACCCATTGAGCTACCAAGGATACTTAAGGACTTGTAACTTAAAGCTCCAACGGTACATGAATAGCTGACTAAACTCTTTAGTCACGAGATCCACAATCCATTAATTATTGGGCACTCCACTAAATACCGACACTACACTCTCTCACTACAGATATATTTCTATATCCATATTAACCAATCAACAGTGCGATAACCCTTCACAAATTACTCGTAAGTACGGCTGGACCACTATACCGTTTTGCCCCTGTAGTTACATCTAACTCCTTAAGTACCACCAATTCCTCTAATGAAGAATAATTCATAGACTATGACTGAGTCCTTTTTTCCAAAGAAAGGGTTCGGATTTCCTAATGAAGAGTTCCATGAGCGCATTCGGATCGCTTCAATTTCACCGTGATCGAAATACACCATATACATACAAACGCACAGTTATGCAAACAAACAATAATTAACAACGTGCTTTGAACAAGAAAAAACAAGGGAGAGAGTTCTTGTACCAGTTAAAGACGGTCTTCAAACTTTGGAACTCAACGCAGTGAATGACCTCTACCCGATCAACCAATGCCCAGTAGATGCGTCGACTATAGCAGCACAAAAAACCGCAAAAACACGAACGCAACGAGGACGACACCACCAGAAAAGAGCCCCATGTATTCTTGGAGTGAGAACCCAAAGCGTGGTCTTTGGTGTTTTTGGTAGAGGTAGGAGGAAGAATTGATCGTGTAGTCGATAAGTAAGTGAGAGGGAATATGAAGCTATCGTATAGCAAGATGCTTATCGCTTAGAAGAAACTACAGATCGTGTAGATTTTACTGAACAATCGTTTAGAAAACAGAGGTGATCATTTAGCAAACATGACACACTACACGATCGTTTAAAAAAGATAACCGATCGTTTAGGACTTAGTGTGCGACGTTTAGGCGTTAGGTAGGCGATCGTTTAAGCGCGAGGTATGTGATCGTTTAGACGCTGAGTGACTATCGTATAGGCTCTCGATTTTAAACGATCGATTACGTTTCCACACTAACGCCAAACTTCCAATATTTTCCATAACTATTCAAAATGAAACAAATTTCATTTTTATTCATCGGTTACAATAATCGACGTTGTTCTCACTAACGCATGTCCGAGCGAGATTTTGGGTTAATTATCATATAATTAACCAATTAAATTATTAATAAATATAATCATATTATATTTTTACCTATAGTTTGATATCATATATCTACTATAGTAATTTCTTCTCTACTTGGTACAAAACATATTTATATCTAATTTCTTCCAAAATAATGTATCTCATACATTTAGCCAATTATGTCATATATAATTAACCAGTCCAATTATATCATACATGATCTAACTTCCTCTTGTCAGTTTGAACATTCCAAATTAACTCAAACACTGATTCTCGACTTTATCCAAGCTACCCAGGGGACCTAATGGACCTGTGGCTCGAAGCTCCAATGGTCCGTGAATAGCTGACTAAACTCTTTAGCCACGAGATCCACCATCCATTGACTGTTAGGCATTTCATTAAATACCAACAGCTGAACTCTTCTTACCACAGATATATTTTTGTGTCCATCGGATATAAACCAATCATGAGTACGATGACCCTTCACAGATGCTCGTAAGTACAACTAGACCAAATTATCATTTTGCCCCTATAGTTATATCTCACTCTTTAAATACCACTGATTCCTCTAATGAGCAATACAACATAGTCCAACTATGTGTGAACACCTCTCGGGCCAAGAGAAGGTGTGTGGCGCCACATCGTTTAAGCCCTGGAATCAGCCCTTAAAAGAGCTATCTATCTACTTACCCCTACCTCGGGGAAGGAGTGAATTCCATCTTGTGTAGCTAAGTTTCCAACTCCCAAATCAGGCGAATCTCCAAAATAGTAGGTTTAGATCGGCGACCTGGCCACTCACACCCATATAAATCAAAGGACCGCTCTCAATAACAGGAGTTCCCAACTCTCTCAGGATTAAGGTCATGTTACTTGAGGTCATGTTACCTATGGTCATCCTAGTGAAGTGAAGTCTCTATCATGAACAGTGATATATAACGAGACGTTAACACTTCGTGGTCAGGTCTTATACAAACTCTTTTTATAGGACGCCCCTGTTCGCATGTCCCCAACACGAATGATCAGGATCAGACCATCTGTCACAAGTCACAACACTTGTGACCATTTCACAAAGCAGGTCGCATCCGTAGCCCTACCAGGATAAGGTTTCCCTCCTATATCCATATACTACAGACTATTTTGGTTATCACTCAAGACATGATCCACTTGTATGTCACCACATACATGTTTGAGTTACATACAGATAACCAGGGATTTTATGTTTATTAGTTTGTGGTAAAGCAAATAAAACATGCAACTGAGCAAAATACAAGATGTGAAGTAAAATATCATATATTATACAATACAAGTGTTCGTACAAACTATTTACAAACTATAGGACACAAGACTTTAGACTATCAACCCAACAATCTCCCATTTGTCCTAAAGCGAAGTGGGGTGTACAAAAAACTAATACAAAACAATAAACTAGGGCATAAAAGCCTAGTACAAGAAAATCTCCCACTTGTCCTAATCCAGCTGCGGGTGATCCTGTAGACCCATGCTCCATAGGTGACCCTCAAACACTGTAGTCGTGAGAGCCTTTGTAAACGGGTCAGCAACATTATGCTCCGAAGCGATCTTTGTGACGATCACGTCCCCTCGATGCACTATCTCGCAGATCAAATGATACTTCCACTCAATGTGTTTGTCACACCTGTGACTCCTCGGCTCCTTGGAGTTCGCCACTGCCCCACTATTATCACAATAGAGAGTAATGGGCCTAGCAAATCTGGAACAACTTCCAGTTCTATCAAGAACTTCCTGAGCCAGACGGCCTCCTTAGCAGCTTCACAAGCCGCGACGTACTCTGCCTCCATGGTGGAGTCAACGATGTACCACTGCTTAGTGCTTCGCCACACTACAGCTCATCCGTTAAGAGTAAAGACTGAACCTGATGTGGACTTGCGAGAGTCCTTATCAGTTTAAAAGTCAGAATTTGTGTATTCGGTAAGAATCAAATCCCTAAAACCATACACGGGTATGTGGTCCCTTGTTCTTCGAAAATACTTGAAGATGTTCTTCACTGCGGTCCAGTGACCCTAGCCTGGGTTAGACTAATACCTACTGACTATGTCCACAGCGTAGCAAATGTCTGAATGAGTACAGAGCATTATGTACATCAAATTGCCAACGGCAGACGCATATGGGACCCATCTCATCTCCTCAACCTCTTGAGGCATCTTAGGACACATGTCCTTAGACAAAGTGACTTCATGCCTGAATAGCAGTAGGCCCCTCTTTGAGTCCTGCATCAAATACTTGAGCAATATTTTGTCAATGTATGATGTCTGAGACAGTATTATCACTTTGCTCTTATGATCTCAAAAGATCTGTATACCTAGAACAAACTGAGCCTCTCTCAAATCTTTCATTTGGAATTGGGTTGCTAGCCAGTTGTTAACTGCAATCAGTAAACCTACATCATTCCCAATGAGTAGGACATCATCTACGTACAACACTAAAAAGACTACTGGAGCCTTGATGATCTTCTTGTAGATACAAGGTTCATCAACGTTTTGGTCAAAGCCATACGATTTGATCACAGTATCATACCGTATGTTCCAAGATCGAGATGCCTGTTTTAGTCCATAAATGGACCAATTTAGTTTGAAAACCTTTTGCTCTTGACCTTAGGCTATGAATCCCTCGGGTTGTACCATGTAAATGGTCTCTTCAAGATTATCATTCAGAAAGGTCGTCTTGGCGTCCATTTGCCAAATCTCATAATTATAATAAGCTGCAATGGATAGGAGGATGCGAATTGACTTTAACATGGCAACAGGCGAGAAAGTCTCCTCATAGTCGACTCCCTCTACCTGAGTATAACCCTTTGCCACAAGTCGACCCTTGAAGGTCTGTACCTTCCCATCAGTACCCCGTTTGCGCTTATAGATCCATTTACAACCTATAGGTCTTACCCCATCAGACTGATCTACAAGATCCTATACTGAATTGAAGTACATCGACTCCATCTCGAGATCCATAGCCTTGACCCATTCATCCCAGTCAACATCCTCCATTGCCTTCTGATAAGACAACGAATCCTCAACGTCGCCATCTGCTACCATAGCAAGGATTTTCGTGAAACGCAGATAGCGAACAAATGGGTTCGCAACCCTCCCATTACGTCGAGGTTCTCTCAACTCTTGAGGTGAAACCGACCTACTGGATGAACTCCCATCAATAACTCCTGCTAATGTAGCAGGCTCTTCAACAACTCTTGTTGAATTTTTAGTAGTTTCATTGGAAAGCTCATGCAACACGACTTTTCTTTGTGTACTGTGCTCTTTTATATGATCCTCCTCCAAGAAAGTAGCGTTTGTTGAAATAAACACCCTATTTTCCGTCGGATCATAAAAATAACCACCTCGTGTACCTTTGAGGTAGCCTACAAAGAGGCATAACCTCGACCGTGGTTCCAACTTCTTGGAATTAGTCTCAAGCACATGTGCAGGGAAACGTCAAATGCAGAACTCTAGAGGTGTTTTTGCAACACTCTTGGATGGAACACAGTTGAGTATATATACTGTAGTCTCCACTGCGAAACCCCAAAAAAGGTCCCGTAAGGAAGCGTAACTCATCATCAAGCGAACCATGTCTAACAAGGTCATATTTCTCCTCTCCGCTACACCATTCTGTTGAGGTGTACCCAGTACTGAGAGTTGGAAAACGATTCCATGTTCTATCAAATAGTCCTGGAATGTCGAGTCCAAAAACTCTCCACCTCGATCCGATTGAAGTGTTTTAATCTGTCTATCTAATGTGTTTTCAACTTCAGCCTTGAACTCTTTAAACTTTTCAAAGGATTCAGACTTCCGTTGTATAAGATAAACATCCCCGTACCTGGAGTAATCATCAATAAACTGATAAAATATTCATAGCCACCTCGGGCTCGCACATTCATAGGACCACAAAGGCCAGAATGTACTAACTCAAGATGCTCTTTGGCTCTATAACCTTTTCCAATAAAATGTCGTTTAGTCATCTTACCCTCAAGGCAAGATTCGCACACTGGTAAAGAATTTTCTTGTAACTCACTTAGAAGTCTATTCTTCACCAATCTCTCAATCCTATTAAGATTGATGTGTCCTAAACGTAGATGCCAAAGTTAGGCATTTTCTTTTGGAGAAATTCTTCGACGTTTTGTTTGAGTTACGACAGTTCTAAATAATTCAGTATTATGGAGGGAATTAATGGCTAAAAGCCATAGCACATTTAAATTCGATTTTAGATTTGCTATGCAAATAAAAACACCATCTTTATGAATAAATATTTTATCCACATTAAAAGTATATTTACATTGCAATAAACACTTTACAGAAATGAAGTTCCTCTTTAGTTCGGGAACAATATATACATCATTCAAAACTAGAAACGTATTCTGTAAAGCTAACTGGAGCCTTCCTACTGCCACAGCTGAGACGACGTGCCTAGTGCCTGCTCGCATCGCCATCTTACCAGCCTCCAGCTGTCGCCAAGATCTAATCCCTTGAAAAGAAGAACAAACATGGTTAGTGGCGCCCAAATCAATTATCCAAGCAGAATCATCATTTTCCACTAAACAAGTTTCAAGAACTAGTAAATCATATCTACCTTTATCGGCCTTGGCTTCTTTCTTCTCTTTCAGATACTGAGGACAGTTCCTCTTCCAGTGTCCATCTTGGTTACAGTGGAAACACTTTCCCTTAGCAACCGGTGGACGCCTTCTAGGGTGATAGGTTGTGGGTTAATAGGCGCCTTCGCTTTTCCCTTACCACCCTTCTTCTTCTTCCCCTTTCCAGAGTTAGAAGTAGAAGGTGTAGACTTCGTTCCTGAGGTCGAACCTATATAGAAAGTCCTGGAGGATGAAGCAACATTTGCCTCACCCTTTTTTTTTCCTTAATTTTCAATAAAGATTGGTAGGTCTGCAACTCGTTGAGGAGGGTTGTAAGGTTATATTTCATTTTGTTAAGAATCATGTTACTAACAAAGTGCAGGAAACTCTCTAGCAATGAATACAGGATTATGCTAACCTGGATGCCCTCATTGATGGTAGACCCATTCAACTCTGCCACATTAAAATGGATCATCATGTTAAGTACATGTTCACGAAGAACAGAGGTGCCTTCTTCCATTTTGGAGTTGAATATGTACTTAAGAGCCTCATGCATAAGTGTTCAGACGGTTGTCCAAACATCCCCTGCAGGGACTCCATGATCTCACGCGCTGAGACCATAGGCTCATGTTTCTTGGCCAAGACTTCAGAAAGACTTGCTACGTGGTTGTTGCCATTTTGCAAAAGCTGCTGAAAATACGAACAAAACTTTATTAGATTTTGCTAAACCACTTTTAAACTAATCAGTTTTGTAAAACAGTTTCAAGTACACTAAGTTATAGACTTCTATTTTGCAATGATGCCCCAGTGAGGCAAGAAAAATGTCACCAATGGGGTGATCAGTTGCCTCTTCGCTGGGATGAGACATTCTCAACCATTAGGCAGAACCAACTCTTCGAACTAAACCTAACAACCACCATTTTTTGTACCAGAATTGTTAACCTTTAACAATTCTGTGTAAGTGTGACCCCTCGCTTTCGGTGCTTGAGTCCCACCCAAATGAGCCCACCGTAGGGAAGAAGCAGATTAAGGCAAAAGACTAAGTTACATTATCCTCTTACAGGAGATCAAATAAAGAAATACGCAAAACTGTCATTCTTTAGGGGGGACACTCCCAAGGTGCCTCGAGGCGATGCGTAGTAACTTTATTCAACCTAACGAGGAAGACCGAGGGATATGCTGTCACACTTCCCGTTCCCACTTATAATGAATACTCTCTCCATCCACCTTGATATTGACCTACTCAAACACCATCCGTTAGGGGGGACACGCCAAAGGTGCCACAAAGCCGAGGGTAGATCTCACGGTGTGGATTATTTAGGAGAAAAATGAAAGATTTAAGTGAAGTATCTATGCCCCAAGTACCTCCCACTGAATGTTCTACCTAAGGGTTCATTAACCTAGACAATCCGACTACTGATTTTAGTCTAAGTCGTCTTTTTGAACTGTGCTCATAAACAACGTTTGTCTATGAAAAAACAAGTTCAAATAATCACATTTAAACATTTTAATGGATTGTCCTTAACTTGCATGCATGCATCAAATCTATCTAATTCACCTTTCCAGGTAAGTTCTCAGGTAGGGGTGTTACGTTTCCGTCAACTTAAATATCCCAGCCTAGACAGAACCTGCCTTACACAAAAGGTCCTTTATAGATAGATTTGCTACACTTTAACCTTTTATTAGCCAATTTAATCCTATTAAACTGATTAAAAGATCAAGGTTTTAGGGTTACTAATCATATTAGAACCGTGATCTTAGTTCTATGTGATCCAAGTTTTAAACACTTTAAAACCATGAATTAAACCTAAGTGAGCATGCATGTCTTACTTATTTATTTTAGTTATAATTTCTCTTTAACTTTTAAAAGAAACAACTAAAACAATTGCACATGACGAGGTGTTTATAACAATTATAAAGAAACCAATGTGTCATGCTTCATGCAATGTCCAATCATTACTATACATAACTTTTATATAACGCGTAACAACCAAGCAAACATGCTACTATTCACCCTTATACTATAACAATTATAATATAAAGATGATGCATGTCAATGCTTTTTATGCATGCATAAATATAACTCTTATATTATATGATGCATGAGCATGCTCTTACATTATTAAATCATGCTTCTCTAAATTATAACAATTACAATATAGAAATGATGCATGACTGTTTCATAACCTAAGGTGAGATTTACTATATGTGCATACCATATGACATAAAAAACATGCATCGCATGTAATAAATAAAGGATTAATAGACCAAGATGAGCCTTTACAAAAAGCGGAATGAAATAACCATACCTATTACATTTTTCATAGAGCAAACTGGTTCACAAGCGAACCGGGTCTTGAACCGCCAGGAGGACTCCATCATGTAGTAAACGCCGTAGGTAGATGATCGTCTAGCGCGCACTAGATGATAGAAGCAAAATTAAATGATTGCGTAGACGACAACAAGGTTGCGAAGCCTGATTGTTTATGTGATCGCTTAACGCGGCGACAGGTAAGCGATTTACCTTGCGTTACTAAACGATCGTTTAGTCAGTTACTAAGCGATGAAATTTGCTGACCTAAACGATCGTCCAGTGCGTGCGTGCGTTAAATGATATATGAGCATCCCATTGTCTACACGACATGATACTCAGCGATCGCGTACCCGATCGTCAACACAATACAATAAACCCTTGACTATCCCATCATTTAACTGATGCGATCAACAACGATCGCGTACCCCATCATCTGCACGATGCGATCAACAGTGATTGCGTACTCCATCGTCTGCACGATGCAATCAACCTTTGATCGCTTCTTTCCTCGAAGAATCGCAACGCTTGCTCCGATCTTCTTCACGAACGACTCAAAACTCAAACAAACTTTGAATATAGACTCGATAACGATTAGTAATGCCTAAAATGCAGGGACCTTTACAAACAATCGCAAATGTAAAAGAATTAAATCAAACCGAGGCTACCATCCACGAAAACATTCATTAATCCGTACATCCACAGCAATTTAACAATTAAACAGTGTAGAAATACACCCACCAAGAACGTAAATTTCATTTCGTTGCAACATATGAAATTAGAGTATCATAACCTGACTCTGATACCAATTGAAGGATCTCTTAACGAAGAGTTTCATGAGTGCGTTCGGACCGCTCCAATTTCACTGTGACCGAAATACACCATATACATTCAAATCAAATGACCGCCCTCAATGACAAGAGTTCCCAACTCACTCAGGATTGAGGTCATGTTACCTATGGTCATCTTAGTGAAGTGAAGTCTATGTCGTGAACGGTGTTATATAACGAGACGTTAACACTTCGTGGTCAGGTCTTATACAAACTCTTTGTATAGGATGCCCCCGTTCGGTTTGGCAGTCTTATCGATGCAGTGTTTGAAGATATCATCAAGAAGAATGATAGAAGCAGACCAAGTAGACGTAAAGTTTCCAAATCAGAGAGTGTTATTGGGACGTTTTTAAATCAAATATCTTTGAATAATAAAACAGGAAATGATGAGATTAATTAAGAACCAAGTGTAGTTGAAAGAGATGTGGAAAGAAAACTAACAAAGTTCTTTCTTCCGCTGTAATCTTTTTGTTTTTGTATTGTCACTGAAGTGTTCATCAGTGTATTTGAAAATCCCAACTTTGTTCTAGAAAGTAATATTTAGGTATTGCTCCCCTTTCCTCTACACACACCAAAACCTATTTTTTTTTAATTTTTTTTTAAAAAACACCAAGTTTTGCCACATGTCAGTTTTTAATTGAGTACAATAAGAGTTGCACAATTGATTGATGCACTTTAAGCTGCACCCAAGTTTTTTTTTCATTATATAAACTTAAGGTCTGTTTCATTTAGATCCAAGTAGTCTTGCAAAAAAGAGAACATTAGTACTATTAGTTTATTGTGACATGGTTTATTCTCTTACAAAGAACATTAGTACTATTAGTTTATTGTGACATGGTTTATTGGTTTATCAGGTTTATTACATTTTCTCTTAATCTTAAGTTGATCATTCCTTCTTGCAATTTCAACATATCTCTATCGATGGTTAATCTCTACTAGTAATCTTCAGCTCTTGTGTGATTTACTGAACAACATGATTTGTTCATATTACATACGATTCAATTAATTTAGTGTGTGTCATATCTAGATCTCAAATTATGCATATCTAGATATGCTCATTCTTAACTTTTGAATTTGGATTGCAGGAATCATCATTTTGGTTGGGGCTTTGCTATATTTTGGCATCCATCTCCATTTATGATGACTACAGCAATGATGTCCTAGACATGGCCAATGGCTCCTGTTTTCCTAGGTATTTTCCTACCCTTTAAAAACCTCTCTTTTAACTGCACAAGTGAACCTTGACATAACATTGTTTCTTTGATTGTATACGAAAAGACCCATTTATCGAAAGAAGGATATGCAGTCAGTAGATAAACCTGAAGAATCTCAATCTGTTAGAAGTTGTCCCTCTCTTACGGATTTGGTTAAGAATCTCATTCTTGAGCTGAAACCTTTGGAGGTACTTTGTGTTCATAATAACTAGTGCATTCCTTTAGCTCAAAAGTTTCCAGAGCTGAATGAAAATTTTGGACTCTGCTTTCTTCTATAGCTTCTTGATCGTCTTTTTAAGGAGTGTAAGCGGCAAGGGGAAATTGTCGTCTCCAATGGATTAATAACACTTGAAGATATTGAGCATGCCAGATCCAATAATGACATCACAGTCATTAGCATTGGCTTACCTGCTTACTGCATTCTTCAGACAATCCTTCGTTCGGCAAAAGCCGATTCAACTGGATTGCTCCTGAGTAAGTTTCATTTCCTTCTTTTTGATGATGACTTTGAGCATATAAAAACTACTTTCAAATCCATTTGGGTTTCAATTGATTTAGATGACAACGTTACGGAGATTACTACCGCAAATCGACCGCAAGATGTATTCTTTGATTGGTTTCTGAGTCCTCTTCTGATCATCAAGGAGCAAATAAAAGCAATAAATCTCTCTGAGGAGGAAGAGGACTACCTCTCTAGATTGGTCTTGTTGGGTGATGATCCCATTAGAATGAAGAATTCAAACATCAGCTTGCCGCCAGAATCTAAATGCAAGTGCGCCGAACTTGAGGCATTGGCTCGAAGGTAAGTACTTGGAAAAACTTGGTACATCATTTAATGAATTCTGGTAATTTCATCATACCCATAATGGCTTTCTTCTGTCTACCATGAAGGCTTCGAGGGATCACCAGACTGATATCGAGATTTCCAACATTCAAACGTCGGTTTGGCAGTCTTGTCGATGCAGTGTTTGAAGATATCATCAAGAAGAATGATAGAAGCAGACCAAGTAGACGTAAATTTTCCAAATCAGAGAGTGCTATTGGGAGGTTTCTAAATCAGATATCTTTGAAAAATAAAACAGGAAATGATGAGACTGATCAAGAACCAAATGTAGTTGAAAGAGATGTGGAAAGCAAACTAACATAGTTCTTTCTTCAGCTGTAATCTTTTTAGTTTCTGTATTATCACTGAAGTGTTCATCAGTATATTTGAAAATTCAAACTTTGTTCTAGAAAGATTGACAGATGAAACTATATTATATAAAAAGTAATGTTTAGGTATTGCTCCCCTTTCCTCTACATGCACCAAAAACTCATTTTTTTTTAATAATTTCCTTTTCAAAAAATGAACGTGCCACATGTCAATTTATTGAATGTAATAGGAAGTGCCACATGTCAGTTTTTAATTGAATGTAATATAAAGTCCATGGAAATTTGTAATATAATTTAATGTAATTTAATTATATTATGATAATTAAATTACATTGAAAAATATTATGATAATTCCAAGAATTACCATGAATTTTGACTTTTTCATGCATTTAGCCTAAATTTAGTGATTTAAAAAGATTTGAGA
Organism: Benincasa hispida; assembly: GCF_009727055.1. Classification (NCBI taxonomy): domain Eukaryota; kingdom Viridiplantae; phylum Streptophyta; class Magnoliopsida; order Cucurbitales; family Cucurbitaceae; genus Benincasa; species Benincasa hispida. Next base: position 13,616,989 of record NC_052354.1, read on the forward strand.
TCTATGATGATATATCAATTGAGAATTTTAGAAATAGTCTGCGTTTATCGTGAATATGTTTTCTTTAATAATGATTTGAGAATACTATGATTATAGGTTTTGAGACAATAGTGGTTTTTAAACCACACGATCTATGTATTCATAGTGATTATCCATATGCTATGTGAATATATTTTCGTAGTATATCAAAAAGAGATACAGGTCTTTGAGACCCACTTTGGCACATACATAGGCTTTTGGGCCATGTGTTGGGGTGTCAAACCTCTTAGGGGCAGCTTTGCATGCACGTATGACCATATTAGATTGCTCTGCTACATGTCTTGGGACTACTTGATATGTAATATGACCAACTATTGTTCTATAGTGCGTATAGGGTTTACTCTAAGCTAGTATGACCAAATATTAAGTACAAATTTAGCGAAGATTCTATATATGAGCTTACTTGTCTCTTTTTTCTCTCGTTTTATTTTCATAAACATAATTTCAAATAAGTAATTTTCTAAGTAAACTATCACTCACTGGATTTGTTAGCTCAACATTTCTTCCTAATTATTTCCACTAGATAGCATCAGAGTTCCAGGCATGCCTACTAGAGCTAACATCTACCATCTATCCTCTTAGACATGCTACACATCATTTTATATGTACATTCGGCTTGGGAATACATTGTAAATATAAGATGTTGATTGAGATTTTATGTTTTGACTAGATTATTATTAGTGGTTGACATGGTTTCGATGGAATGTTTCTATTGTCTATTCTGTGTTAACATTATCAATGGTTTTAGATTTTTTGTTTTTTTTTTTTTTTTTTTTTTGGTGTGGATCCACACTTGAAGATAGAATGTAAGCTGAAATTAGATATTGGAAAGTGTTAGTATACCTTATGGGGAAATTTGTCGTTTTTAATTGAATGTAATTTAAAACAGTTTACGAAAAAAATGGATGGAAAAAACCACTAAGTATTATTTAAACGAGGAAAAAAAGTGGTTGTCGGGCGGGGAACTACCCAGGTGACATTGATGGCCGTCAAGAACCGGCCTGTTATCCTTCCACCGACAGGAGTGGGAGGTTACGCTGCTCTGTGAATCCAGCCTCACGCGGTGCCCTCCAATCTCTAGGGGCAGTGGACACCAAGCCTTCGCCCGAAGCCCAAGGCCCGACTCCCTACTTGGAAACGGACAGGCCAGACAGACTTCTTGAGAGGACCCTACCATCCGGGCCGAACCAGCCTCCAACCACATTATTGCCTCCGTTTGGATTACAAGCTCACACTACCGAGCTCGGCGTTTGTAAGGAGTTGGCATGCCATTTATAAAGAAGATGCAGAGTTGTCATTTTATCGATGTGGTACAACATTTCAATCAAATTCTGTTTCAAAAACTTAAATACTCTTTTCATATTTCATATTTATATGAATATGATATGTTGAAGAATATTACCTTTTTTATTTTCTTCTGGTTTCCCACGGTCCAAGCAGGAAAAGAAAAAACCAGAACGATTCATTGCCCATTACCCGAAATTGTAGGACTCGACGTGCAATCAGCCATGGATGAACAAAAATCAACCGCCCACTATATTCAAACTCCTCTCAACTCCCATTTACGCCACTATAAATCTCTCCCCCACCAATCAACCTTCACTTCTTGTTATTGAACATATCCGTGGTGTTATGAACACTCATGAAGGACTAACTTCTTGTTATTGAACATATCCGTGGACACAAAAATATAATTTTAGTTCAAAGTGTACAGTTGTAGATTTTAGTGGAATGTACCCATAGTTAACAAATATTGATTAATTTGGTTAATGAGTTTAGCCAATTAATCCCGTATCGTTGGAGCTTTTGATCTACATATCCACCAAGTCCCCTTGTTAGCTCACTAGAGAATATTTAAGAGGGATATTTGAATTGTTTGGATTAGTTTGAGGAAACCATATATTAATGTGATCAATATATAATTGATTATGAACATGATCTATAATTCAAATAAAATTGGAAAGTAATATTTGAATAAAATTCAATTAATTAAATCAAGTGAATTAGATTCACAAAGAATTAACTAATAGAGAGGTATTGCACATATACATAAATGTTTATGATAATTAAATATATATACATTAAATTGGATTTAATGTATAAATAGTTATTTAATTAATGTGCAAATTAAATTAAATAAGTTTTATTTAATTGTGCTAATTAATTAAGTAAGTGTTATTTAATTAATTAGTCTAATTAGTTAATTAATTAATTGTGGAAAAGATAAATGGGAAAAAGATTAGGAAAAAAGCTTGATCCTTCTCTATATAAAGACTTCCCTATGGCCCCTTTGAAAGACAGTGACAATACACAACACACAAGTATTATAATGCAAAATTTTTCCTAAGCGACGAAAAGAATCATCTCTACTTCCAAAACCCTTTTCTTTATCTTAATCTTGACTATTTCACCTAGATGACCTAGGTAACTCGATCTGAATCCTGAGCTAACTATGAACTCCTGTTTATTCGAGATTGTCCTTAGATTTGCATAGTTGAGGGTTGGCTTAACAGCGTCGGCTCAATAAGACTCACATTTTAGGGGTAAGACCGGATAGATAACTGGGGGCATAGGGTGCAAGACGGAGTCCATGCCTACCAGATTTAGGAATAGGAGAAAGATTGTTCTCTCAAGTAATGAATCCGTGTCTTGAACAAGGGGTCCTATCCTCTCATTGGGCTAAGAGAGTTTGGTTTAGTGATTGGATCACAAACGAGTTGTTCATTAGAGGATCAGTAGGGACTTACGAGTATCTGTGAAGGGTTATTGGACAATTGATTGGTTATATCTGATGGACACAGAAATATATCTATGGTAAGAAGAGTAGAGCTGTCAATCTTTAGTGGAATACTTGGAAGTTAACGGATGGTGAATCTCGTGGCTAAAGAGTTTAGTCAGCTATTCAAGTACCGTTGGAGCTTCGAGCCATAGGTTCATCATGTCCCCTTGGTAGCTCAATGGATTCAAGTTGAGAATCAGTTTGAAGTGTTCAAATTGACAAGAGGGAGTTCGATTATATATGATATGATTGAACTGGTCAATTATATATGATATGGTTGACATGATGTATGAGATACATTAATTGAAGGAATAGGATATAAATATAATTTATATCTAGTGGAGGAGAAATGGATTATGGTTTATATGTTGTATATGATATGATATTAAACTATAGATTATCAATATAATATGATTATATTTATTTCTAATTAAAGAATTATAAGATAATTGTTGGCGGATTTTTCTCCATAACCGAATGAGATAGTGGGAGGTTGCTTTCAGCGTAATTGAAGGATAAAATGAAAATGGGTTTCATTTTACAACAGATCAAATAGTCGCTCCCCGATTTAGTACACTGCCCTAGTAAACAAGAGCATACAAGATAACTCAAAGTTTACTAAACGATTGTACACACGTGCGCTTTACCTAAACCATCGTGAAGCATTTGCTAAACGATCATATGCCCGAACGTTTTTACTAAACAATCATCTAAACGATTAAGCCCCTTTTAGCACACGATCGTGTACCTTTTACTAAACGATCAAGTAGTCGTCTATACGATAGACTTCAGATATCTCCCACTTGCTTGGTCGTGGTAAACAATCGTTCCTTCCTCCTTCTCTCTACCAAATCCAACAAAGTTCACACCTCCTGGATTCTCACTCCGAGCATACCGAGATTTTCGAGTGGTTGTGTCCTCCATTGTTGCCTTGTTCATGAGCAGTTCATTCGATGGTAGACGACAGCGAGATTTGGTGGACGATAGGCTTAACGGTCTCAACGACAGCGAGATTGGCTGAATTGACGAGAGCGAGATTTAAAGTGAAGAAGATTTCTTCAACTAGTATGTTCATTCCTTTGTTGTTTAAAGTTCAAAGCATGCCGTAATTTATTGTTAAATGCATAACTAGTTTGTTTGATAGTGAATGCGGTGTTTCTATCACAATGAGTTTGGAATGATCTTGCTTCCGCTCAGAGGTGCTCTTTGATAAGATTTCCTTCAGTAAAGTGCTACAAATGGTCTGATCCCGACCATTCATGTGGAGACATGTGAGAGGGGGTGTCCTATATAAAGAGCTTGTATAAGACCGAACCATGAGATGATTAGTCTTTTTATATAACGCCCTTGATAATTGAAACTTACATTTCACTAAAATGATCATAGATGACATGACCTTAATCTGGAGTGAGTCGGAACTCTTGCCTATGAGGGCGGTCCTTTGATTAGTATGGGTGAGAGTGATCAGATTACCAACTCAATAAGCGTACCTTTTTGGGGATTCTTCTAATTGGGGAGCTGAGAACTCAGCTACACAAGATGAAATGCACTCCTTCCCTGAAGCAGGCGTAAGTAGATAAATTGCTCCTTAACGGCTGATTCTGAGTCTTGAACATAATGGCCACACCCTATCTTTAGAAGAGAGGACTCAGTCATTGTAGTACTATGACTTATTATTCATTAAAGAAATCAATAGTACTTAAGAAGTTAGATATAACTATAGGGGCAAAACGTTAATTTGGCCCAGCTGTACTTACGAGCGATTTCTGAAGGGTCATCGTACTATTTCTTGGTTATATGGACACAAAAATATATCAGTAGTGCGAAGAGTGCAACCATCGGTCTTTAATTTAGTGACCAACAGTTAACGGATGGTGGATCTCATGACTAAGAGTTTAGTCAGTTATTCATGTACCATTGGAGTTTTAAGCTATAAGTCCATGAAGTCCTCTTGGTAGCTCAATGGGTTCAAGTTGAGAAATAGATTTTGGGTTAGTTTGAAGTGTTCAAATTAACGAGAGAAAATTCAATTATATGTGATATAATTGATATGATGTATTAGATACATTAATTGGAGGAATTAATATAAATTTGATTTATCTTAAGTACCATAAAATAAATTTTCATATGATAACATTGTTGGGTTTTATGTCCTAAAACTCATAGATAGTAAATATAACTTTTGACTGTTCATTAATAAATTATATTGATGTTTTTCAATAAAGCGTTATTGTTTATTATTATGTTAATCATGCCTAAATAACTCTAATCCAATAAATTAATATCCTGGGTTGTTGTATGAGTATTGATCTATATGTGGAGATATATGGGGATCACTGTTTAAGAACAACCTAAAGGGTTTATAGTATAAATATAAGGTTGGGTACCTTATCCTGTAACACTATGGATATGACTTTGTATTTGATACAAACACAATGATTTAAAGTTTATAATTTAATTAAACTTTCTGGTATAAATTTATTTTTGAATTTGATTTAAAATTTAATTTATGGGTGAATTAAATATTTGAAGGACTTTAAATATTAATTGTAATATGAATTAATCATTTTAATTTAATTATATTTAATCAAATATGATTTGATAAATTAATTAAATTAAAAACTATAGATTATATAAGAGAAAGATAATTGAATGTGATTCAATTATAAGATTAAATTAAATATGTGATATTTAATTTAATGATTAATTAATTGGAGAATCAATTATTTAATTTAATTATATTTAATCAAATATGATTTGATTAAATTAATTGAATTTAAACTATAGGTTATGTGAGAGGGATGTATTATACAGGAGATATTTAATTATTATTAATTAATTTGATTAATTCATAATTATTTAATTTAATATTTTATAAATTAAATTCGATTTAATTTATTTAGTTAAATTAAATATATATTTATTATTATTTAATTAATTAAAATTAATTTTTTTTTTATTTGGGAAGGGAGAGGGAATCTTCTCCCTAATTCTTCTCCCTCTCCCTCCAATACTCACATATGAGGTTCAGATCTCTGAGAATTAGTGTGTGTGAACAAAAAAAAAAAACTTTCTCACAGTTTTTTTTCTCCCATTATTCTCCCTTAATCCAAGATTGAAGAGGGGATCCCACAATCCCGCCTCGTTAGATCCGTGAGAGAAGACCAATGAAGGCTTATTGGAGGTGTTGTTGATATCCAACAAGTTTGTTTTAAGTTATGAATTCCTTTTATTATTATTTTTTTTGAACGTATATGTTTAGCCTAGGTTTATTTTCCAATGCTAAATTTATTTGATATTAAATTAGAGTTAGATCTGTTGTTTTCCACTGTGCAGGGCTTTAATCCCTGCAGAAATATTAGAACTATAGGTTATAAATATAATATGATAAGTTGGTTATCATATTTATTTATAATATATTAATTATATGATAATTAATTCTTTTTCTTTAATAATCATTTTGAGCGGGAGGTTATTGGAAGTTCTATGGTAACCGTGAGATAAAAAGAAAATTGTTTTCTAAAATTATTAGTTGATTCATTTCGAATTAATCTCACGAAAAAGGCTATCAAGTAAAAAAGATTTTTACTAAGTGATAGCATTGACAACATACACGATTGAGCTAAGAATTGACTATACGATAGTTACTCGTTGATCATTGCTACACAATCGAGTAACAATGTCTATACGATAGGCTTCCATTTTTTAAACGATCGAGTACATCGTCTATACGATAGACAGTCTTTCATCTCCTCGATCGTCTACTTGATCGTATACCTCCTATCTTCCTCCATCCAAGATCATACAGAGCCCATAACTTCTGAATTCTCACACCGAGAATACCAAGGCAATACTTTGTAATACCCTAACCCCTAATTTGGAGGGCATGAGGAAATAGAATATAAAAATAAAAAATATAACAAAATTATGAGGAATTTAGACGTGGAAAAACCAAGATAAATGAATTAAGTATGGAATAACGCAATGGTTTAAGTATTGTCTACGTGTTGCGAAAGGCATGCGGTGATGGAAGCGTTGGACCAAACAACTGTCCTACGCGTGATGCCAAGCGAGAGTGAAGAGAAAATGGGAGAGAGCGAGATTGGAGAGAGCAGTTTGAGCGAGAGAATGGGAGAGAGCGAGATTATGTGCGAGAAAGTTGAAGAGAGCGGGAGTGGAGAGAGCGAGATTATGAGCGAGAAAGTGGGAGAGAGCGACACCAGCGAGAAAGGAGAGAGCGAAGACAGCCTGTGCGTGCAACAACGCCTCGTTCGATGCTGCATTCGAATGCCTCGCCACGCGAGCGGCCTCGCCTATGCATCGAACGGTTGGGCAAGCATCCATGCGTTGTTTAGGCTGCGTTGTGTTGTGATTATGCGTTGAAAACCCTAAGTTGAACACATACGGGTGTACACAAGTAACACCAGCCAAACCATGTGTCACCTTGGGAGAAATTCTTAAGGGCTAAGGAATTGTGGTGGACGCATATGGAGAAAACAACCTTGGCCAAATATGCAAGCTTGCGTTGATAAGGGGAGAGGTAAACACTTGGTCATGCAGTCGAGTAGGTGGTGTCAACACCAGAGGAAGTTTGGACTCCTATAAATAGAGCCTTTGGGATTTTATTTTCAAATCACAAAATCAGAAATTATGTCAAAAAAGAGAGGGAGAGTAGAGCGCATTGGACAGTGAGGGTTGAGGAGAATGCATCAACTTGAGATGAGAAGATCTCCCAATAAACTCGTGCGTTTGATGTGATTTCAAAGTGATCTGAAAGATAAAAGAGTCTAGTTTTCATGGAGAGGCTGCCAGAGAAGAAGCTCTAAGAAATCGGGCTGGAGAATGAGGAAAAGACAGAAGGGTCGAGCTGTCGGGTAAGCTGGGCCAGTCTTGATGTTTTGATGTTTCCGGCCAAACCACTAGAAGTTATGAGCTAAGATTTTATGGTAAGCTTCCTGAGACATTAGAGTATTTTTGTAGAAGGAAGTAACTTGAGATAAAGCCTAGAACTATGAGTAATTTGAGCTTTAAATTGAATGTGGAATTTAGGGTTCAAAAGAGGAACTCGAGAAGACCAAGGAACTTCTAAAAAGAAAAGTTCCTAAAGCGACTAAGGTGAGTGGTTAATTCTTCCCTTATTATTTGTGCATATTGTATACTAATATGTTGTGATTTTTGTGATGATGGGATAGTCAGGGGATCTAAAGACCTAGAACCTGAGCCCAGAATAAATCCTTACAGGATGGTCAAGGGACGGAAGAGTCTAGTGCCTGAGCCTGTGGGATTAAGAATCCTTGAAATGGGATGGTCAAAGGGCCGACGAGCCTAGTTTCTGAGCCCATGATGGGAGGAGCTACGTGTACATAAGCTAGTATTACTGTTATGATATTATGTGGTAAACATCTACCGTGTGTGTAGGTGGAATGGTGAAAAGCATAATGCTTTTGTTGGAGGTTCACTTGGAAAGCTCTTGTTGGTTGTAATTGTGTCACCGCTCACTAAGCTTTATAAAAGATCATTCCGTTATTTCATGTTTTTCTTCCCAGGTAGCAAAAGGTGAGGAGTTCCAGAGTGCTGCTAAGGTCAAGGTCTGCCACAGGCCACAGATACACTCCCGAAGGGTTTTACAGTTGGTTGTTATTGTAAACTTTGTAGTTAAGTCTTGGAGTTGTATAAACGTTACATTGTTGTAATATAAGATGGTCCTACTTAATCCGTTGTAGTTTGTCTCCTTGACTTAATCAATTGAATGTTAAATTTATACATTGGTATCAGAGTTAATTCCGCAAGAGTTATTAGGCAGTAAGTGTCAGTCTAAGGGTTGATAACTGCTGCAGTCGCATCCCTTTCCATAGGCTATGAGGATGGTCTGGGGCGGGGTGTGACACACTTGTTGTAGTGTTCCTGTTCAATTCGTGGATCGAGTTGGACTCGATTAGAGTCGAGGCTTATCCAGACGTTCGTGGAGATCGTGTTCTATTCATTGAGTTCGAGTGCTGTTTTGGACGCATTGGAAACTGATCAAGGGATACTTGAAGAATAGTTCTTCAAAGGCATGCATACTCTATCCTTTGTATCTTCTTGTAGCATGCTGTAATTTATGATTATGCATAATTTGTTAGTTTCCGTTTAAGACTGTAATTGTTGTGTTCATTCTCTGTGGAATTTGGAACGATCCACTTCCGCTACTCATGGAGATCTCTATTTAGATTTTCTTCAATTGGTATCAGCGTCTGGTTATTTTGATATTCCAAATTTCATTGTTGTATTGAACTTCTTTTACAGTTATGATATGTTTTACGTTTTCTATAATGCCTTTAAGAGTTAAATGTGTTTGCGGATGTGTTGATGGATGTTTACGGGATGATTGCCTCTCTTTAAAGTTTTCTTTAAGTTTACAAAGTGTTAATTTGTAAGGGCCCCTACATTTTTTTGACATAATTAACAAGTAATCGAGTCTGTATTCAAAGCGTTTGAAGTTTTTTGAGTCGTTCGTGATGAAGTTTCAAAGCATGGAGATGCATCGAGGAAGAAGACCAAAGGTTGGTCGCATCGTGTAGCCCAAGCTAAACAATTGTTAAGATTTGGCTAAACGACCATATAGAAAAGATTTATCCGGTTGTGTAGTATTTACTAAACAATTGTATAGCTAATGCTAAACAATTGAGTAAAGAGCTTATTCTATCGTGTAGCGTTGGTTGCTCGATCGTGTGGACGCTTGAGGTAAACGATCGCATAGAGTATTTGATGCTCGTCGTTTAATAGGCGCGCACATTAAACGATCATGTAGTTCAACATGCTTTATCGCATAGTCACTAGCTACACGATCACCTGGTATACGATACCTTACGCTTGCTCATCAATTATTTAGACGATTATGCTTCATCGCATCGTTGTCATCTACTTGATCGTTTAAGACGTGCATTACACAATGTGTGTTGCACGATCGCGAGACCTTCATGCTTCATCGCATAGTCAAAGGTACCCAATCGTTGCTAAACGATCGTTTATGCTCATACACTGTTTCTAGATAATCACAAGGAGCTGTTAACGATCAAGGAGACGCGATCTTCACCCAGATGGTTCAAGACCCAGTTTGCTTGTTTGAACTCGTGGACTCAATGCTCTTTGTAATAGTTAGCTTTATTCTTAAGGATTTGAGGCTAATTATCTCGGTTCGTCAATCTTTACTTAATGTACATGAGATGTATGTTTGTTTATATGCCATAATGTATGACATATAGATTTAAAACTCACCTTAGGTTATGCATTTTATTCATGCATCATATATTATAAGAGTTATAATATAGTAAATGGCATGATAAAATTACAAGAAAGCATGCTCATACATCATATAATATAAGAGTTATATTAATGCATCATCTTTATATTATAAGAGTTATAGTATAAGGGTGTTGAGCATGCCACTTAGGCTTATTTATAAGAGTTATGAATGCCTTGAATATGTTGCTTTGCGTTGTAGTTAGTTTTAGTTGGTTCCTGTTATAAGAGTTATAATGGAAATTAAAACTAAAATTAATAAAGAAAAGAGTTGCATGCGAACTTGGATGAACTCTTGTTTTAAAGGGCTTTTAAAATTTGATTGAGATAGATGTAAGTTGTTCTAAGTGTTCATCAGTGTATTTGAAAATTCAAACTTTGTTCTAGAAAAATTGACCAATGAAACTATATTATCTAAGTAATATTTACAGGCAAAAAAAGAAAAAGTGGTTGTCGGGCGGGGAACTACCCAGGTGACATTGATGGGCCGTCAAGAACCGGCCTGTTATCCTTCCACCGACAGGAGTGGGAGGTTACGCTGCTCTGTGAATCCAGCCTCACGCGGTGCCCTCCAATCTCTAGGGGCAGTGGACACCAAGCCTTCGCCCGAAGCCCAAGGCCCGACTCCCTACTTGGAAACGGACAGGCCAGACAGACTTCTTGAGAGGACCCTACCATCCGGGCCGAACCAGCCTCCAACCACATTATTGCCTCCGTTTGGATTACAAGCTCACACTACCGAGCTCGGCGTTTGTAAGGAGTTGGCATGCCATTTATAAAGAAGATGCAGAGTTGTCATTTTATCGATGTGGTACAACATTTCAATCAAATTCTGTTTCAAAAACTTAAATACTCTTTTCATATTTCATATTTATATGAATATGATATGTTGAAGAATATTACCTTTTTTATTTTCTTCTGGTTTCCCACGGTCCAAGCAGGAAAAGAAAAAACCAGAACGATTCATTGCCCATTACCCGAAATTGTAGGACTCGACGTGCAATCAGCCATGGATGAACAAAAATCAACCGCCCACTATATTCAAACTCCTCTCAACTCCCATTTACGCCACTATAAATCTCTCCCCCCCAATCAACCTTCACTTCCATTATCCAGTTCAATTCCTTCTGTAAAAAACTACAATTATTATCAATGCCGTCCAACTCCTTCTTCACACTTTTCCTTCTCACTACCTCCTTCTCCGCCGTCGCTTCTTTTGAGTTCCAAGTCGGTGGCGTCAAAGGCTGGGTAGTTCCGCCGGCTAACGACAGCAAAATCTACAACGATTGGGCCTCAGAAAACAGATTCAAAGCCGGTGACACCGTCCGTAAGTACAGTTAATCTCCACAACACCGATCGATTAAATTAACGTCCCTTTCTACATTAACATTGTATCTGTCTGTTGTTTTTGAATTAGGTTTCAGGTACAAGAAGGACTCGGTGATGGAAGTGACAGAAGAAGAGTATAAAAGATGCAATTCCACACAACCAAATTTCTTCTCCAACACCGGCAACACCGTCTTCCAATTCAGCCGATCAGGAACTTTCTACTTCATCAGCGGCGCTAATGGCCACGGCGAAAGAGGGCAGAGGATGATCGTGAAGGTCATGGCCGATGATAAATCTGCTTCTTCCTCCGATTCTAACAAATCCTCTGCTTTGAGCGCTCCAACTTCGTCTCTGTTCCGTTGGCTCTGTCCATTCTGTTCTAGTCTGGGATTTGAAGATATTTTCCATAATCTTTTTTTTTTTTTTTGAATATCAGGTTTCAAAAATTATTCAAAAATATCCATATCCTAAAATATCTTATACATTATCCTCTTAATTAAGCTATAATGTATCAAATACATTATAATAAATATATCATATATAATTAAAATAACTTAATTATATCATATATAATTAAATCTCTCTATTAATTTGAACAATTCAAAAACTTATTCTTATTTTAAACCTCATGGACCTGTAGCTTGAAGCTCCAATGGTACATAAATATTTAATCAAACTCTTTAATTAAAATATTTACCATCCGTTAACTGTCGAGCACTTCACTAAAGACCGACAACTGCACTCTTTCCACTACAAATATATTTCTGTGTCCATTGGACATAATCAATCAATAGTACAATGACCCTTTACAAATTGTTCATAAGTACAGTTAGGCAAAAATTACCGTTTTGCCCCTATAGTTATATCTAACTCCTTAAGTACTACTGATCCCTCTAATGAACAATAGATCATAATCTAATTATGACTAAACTTCTCTCGGGCCAAGAGAGGGTGTGGCGTCACATTGTTCAAGCCTCAGAATCAGCCCTTAAGGGAGAAATTTATCTACTTACCCTGACCTTGGGGAAGGAGTGAATTCCTTCGTTGTGTAGCTGTGTTTTTAGCTCCCCAATCAAACGAATCCCCAAAATGGTAGGCTTGTTGAATCAGCGATTTAGCCACTCTCACCCATACAAATCAAAGAATTGCTCTCATAGGCAGGAGTTCACAACTCACTTAAACAGAATTGTATCGCTGATTCCACGATGGAAGCTGAATATGTAGCTGCATGTGAAGCAGCTAATGAAGCAGTATGACTCAAAAAATTTCGAACATATTTGGAAGTGGTTCCAAATATGCATATGCACCTTGTATTATGATATGGATCAGTTGTCAATTCAAAGGAACCTAGTGCTGGAAATGTCCTAGAACTCGCAGTTCGTATTAAACATTCTATTTATCAATAAAATATTATTGAGTAACTTATTCAATAAAGTTGTTAATTTTGCATTCTATTATGAAAATCCAATAAATATATCCATGGCTATAGTGTGAATACTTTAACTTTATGTGGTGACATAAACAGGATTAAGTTAATAGTATATAACCTAAATGGTCTAATAAATATATGGATGAAATTGGGTATCTCATCTTGGTAACACTATTGGATGCGACCCATTTTGTACGTAATACAAATGATGTGATCCACGATCATTCATGTAGAGACATGTGAGTGGAGGCATCATATGCAATGAGTTTGCATATAGACTGGACCACAAAATAGTCACTTTTCTTTATAACGACTGTTTATTGTTAAAACTAACTATTTTATTTTAAGTAACCTAGGTTAACTCGATCTTAATCCTGAGCTAGCTATGAACTTCTGTTTGTTCGGGATTATCCTTTGATCTGCATGGGTGAGAGTAATCCAACAACACTGCTTAATAAGCCTTCCATTTTGGGGATAAAACCAGATGAATAGCTGGGGACATAGCCCTGCAAGATGAAATTCACTCCTACCTGATTTAGGGTTAGCAGATAGGTTGTTCTCTTAAGTACTGATTCCAGGTCTTAAACAATCGAGCCCTCGCCTTCTCATGATAGAGAATGGACTTGATTCATAAGTATTATGAACCAAATTGTTCATTAAAGGGTCAGTGGGAACTTAAGGAATAAGATGTATTCACAAGGGTAAAATGATGAACTTGACCCAGTTGTGATTATGAACAACCTGTGAATGATCGACTTACTGATCATGGTTATATCGAGTGGACATAATATATCTACAGTGAGGGAGTTCAACTATGGGCTTTAGTGGAGCGACCCATTAGTTAACGAATAGGGGTTAATTCGGTATAATGAGTTTAGCTATTTGATCTCGAATCGTTGGGGCCCATGATCTATAGGTCCGCGGGATCTCCCTACTAGCTCGTAAAGGGATTGGCTTTAGAGTAGCATGATAAGTTAATTTGAAACGTTTAAATTAGAATTAAATGGAATATGATAATTTATACTTAAATGTGGTTTAAATATATGAAGGTGGTTTTGTGTAAAATTAATTTAATATTTGATATTAAATTAATTAGAATTAATTGATTTATTTAAATAATTATTTATTAATTTTATTAGAAAATTAATTTATGAAATTAATTTTATAAAATTAATAATATTTTAAATATTTGAAATCAAATTGATTTTTAGAAATTATTTGGTTTTGGAAAAACAACACAAATGGAAAGATGGATTTTTCCATTAAACCTTCAACTAGCTCACACAAAACCCATTTTCTTTTGGCTTCAATAACTCCAAGCATGAGTTGCATCTCATACAGACATCTTTTTTGCATGAAAGACCTGCAATAAATAAAGAAGATGGGAGTGGAATTGAGGCATGCATTCAAAGAGTTTATACAGAAAAATTTGAGCTGAAGAAATTGTTCTTCAAGTGGGTTGTAGGAGTGAGCTTCTCTCCAAGTTTCCTTTTTTTTAAGTTGTTTTTTTAGTCCCACAACTCATTCTAAAGCTCCAAGAGTATAGTGGGGAAGATCTTGATGTGGTTTGCAGCAAATTTCGAAGAAGATTACAGCTAAGAATCAAGACTTCAAGGAGTTCTACAAAAGTATGACTTCAAACCCTCTTGTGTTAGATGAGCATGTTTTAGTTACTGCCAAAATTAATGAATTAAAGTGCTTATTGATCCTTGTTGCTTCTGTTGCATGCTGATATACTCTTACACCTATGAGCCATAAATGCAGAAAACACATCAAGTAAAAGTACCATCTCATCAGGAAGATAGTACATAAAGGAGATGTGATAGTCGGATAATCTTGCTGATCCATTTACAAAAGCTCTTCCGACTAAAGTGTTCGAGGGTCACTTGGTAGGACTGGGACTACGAGCACCATAAATCTGGGGAAAGTAGGAGAATGTCAAGGGTATATAGATGCCTCAGTTTATTGTATTTTTCTCTTTTTTCTCAACATTATATATTTATATATATTTGTAACTCATTGGAGTTTTAGTCCAAGTGGGAGATTGTTAAAAATGCCCTAAAACTCACAGTTCGTAATATATGAAACATATTCTATTTTTTCAATAAAAGTATTTTCGAAATTGCATTTTGTTATGAAATCCAATAAACGAAACCATGGCTATAGTATGAATACTGTAACTTTATGCAGAGATATAAAAGAGAATCAAGTTATAGTATATAGCCTAAAAGGTCTGTAAGTATATGGATGAGGTTGGATACCTCATCCTGAGGACACTATGGATGCGACCCACTTTGTATACTAATACAAAACAATGTGATCCCAAAATCGTTCATGTGGACACATGCGAGTGGGGGCATCCTATGCAAAAGACGTTTGCATAAGACCGGATCACGAAATAGTCACTTTTCTTTATAACGATCTTTTACTGTTAAAACTGACTATTTCAATTCGATGACCTAGGGTAACTCAATCTTAATCCTGAGCTAGCTATGAACTCCTGTTTATTCGGGATTATCCTTTGATCTGCATAGGTGAGATTAGTTCAACACTGCTCAATAAGCCTCTCATTCTGGGGATAAAATCAGATAGATAGCTGAGGACATAGCCCTGCAAGATGGAATTCACTCCTACTCAATTAAGGTTAGCAGATAGGTTGTTCTCTTAAGTATTGATTGCTGGTATTGAACAAACGAGCCCCGCCTTCTCATGATAAAGAGGGATATGGTTTATTAGTAGGACTATAAACCAACCGTTCAATAGAGGATCATGGTGACTTAAGGAGCAAGATGTATTTATAGGGGTAAAACGGTAATTTTGACCTAGCTATAAATATAAATGACCTATGAAAGATCGACTAACTGATCATGGGTAAATCAAGTGAACAAGAATATATCTACAGTGAGGAGAGTGCAATTAACGAGCTATAGTGATATGTCTCGGTAGTTAACGAATATTGATTAATTTGGATTAAACAGTTTAACCGAATAATCTCAAATCATTGAAGCTCATGATCTGTAGGTCCATAAGGTCTTTCTACTAGCTCGTAAAAAATTAAACCTTGGATTAAAATATTAGGGTTTGGATTTGAAATGTTCAAATTCAATTATAGGGTTTGGATAATTATATTTGATATAATTAACATTTAAATTTATTGAAAGTAAACATATTTGAAGAGATAAATATATTTAAATAATGATTTAAATATTGATTACATGAATAAGATTCATGTTTAAATTAGGTGTTTTATTGATTTAATATTTGATATTAAATGATTATTTAATTAATTAATTAATTAAATTAAATTCATATTTAAAAGAAGAAATTCAATTTAAAAAATTGAATTTAAATTAGATTTAATTTAGTTTTTGTTTATTTTGATAAAATGAAAAATTAGAATTTAAAAAAGGTTCTAAATTGTCAAAGTGAATTTATCCCAAAAATTGAATTTTGAGTGGATTAATCCATAAGTTAACACCTAGCCCACTTGGATAGTGCTAATTGAAGTTCAATCAGATGATCATTGTAGTGTTTGCATTAATCAAATGAATAAATACTTCAAATTTCTAAAATTTGGGGATTATGCAATCAGAATTTTGAGAAATTTTGCAGAAAGCTTTTTTCTCTCAAACCCTCTCCAATCCATCTCCAACACCTTTCCAATTCAGAGTTCCATCACTCAAATCCAATGTTGAGAATAATAGAAAAGATTCTCTTGGTGGTCTACTGAAGATTTGAAGATCAAATTCATGGAATTAGCAAGGATTTAGAGGATTCTACAAAGGTTGTAAATTCTGAAACCCTTTTTGTATATTCTTGTGTTTTAGTATGCTTGTGACTCAAATTAAGTGTAATTAGAGTGCTTAATGATTATGTTATTTTCCGTTTTATCCATGTTTACTCTATCATATTTATCATTTTGATATGTTTTAATTAGGGCTGGCAAAATTCCCTATGGGGAATCCCTAATTTATCTGGGAATGGGGTCAAACCAGGGACTTCTTTAGGATCCCAAACCAGGGATGGGGTGAGGATGAAGAGGGTATCCCCGCCCCGTCCCAGACTACACTCGGATTAGATTTTTAATATATATTATTTTAACCTTTTACATTTAGCTTAGATTTTTATTTAACCCAATCTAAATCTAATGAAAGTGCCCACGCCCAAACAAAAGAAAATATTAGGATTTTTTATTTTTTTTTAAAAAAAGGTTCCTATGGAGAAACAATAGGGGAAATGGGTGAGGATAGGACGGGAACCCCTTCTTGCCTCAACCGGACTCCGTTGCCAACACTAATAAGAGATTTTGACTTTGAAATTTTGTGTGATTTTATGATTTAACTTAAAATTTTGGTTATTGAGAAAATTGGTATAAGCTAAAATTTGGAAAATTAAGAAAAAATAAAAGTATCTATATGAAAAAAGAGGATATTTCTTTAATTTGTTTTTAAATTAAAATTTTCAAATTTAACAAAACTTCAAACAAATTGATCACCATATTAATGCTACGAGCATTTTTAATTTTTTTTTTAAAAAACTTAAAGTTATTTTTGCAACGATTGTTTTTGTTCATATACTAACTATGAAGATATGTTTGAACTTTTTTAAGTTGAGAGTATTTTTAAACTTTTGAAAGTTTAAGGATATTTTTTAAACAAAATTTTAACGATTTCCATCCAAAATTAATAACAAAAGTATTTTTTAAACACTTTTTGAAAGTTTCAATATAAAGTTTTGAAAGTTGAAATATATTTTTTTATATAAAGTACAAAGTTAAAGATACATTTTTTAGAATTTAGCCAAACTCAAACCTGCATAATTTTAACTATTGTTAAAAAAAATTGCAATTATAGTGACATATTTGTAATTGTTTTAATTAAAAAGGTAAAATGGTAAAAAACATTTAAAAAAGTCACCTTTTAAAGATTTCAATTATAGATATTGATGTTTTATAGTCTTCTTTTAAATAGAAATATCGTCTTTAAAACACGGTTGTATTAACCAAAATAAAATAAATTAAGGATAAGGTGCACAAACCTATGGAACAGCCCTGAATTAGATAATTAACCGATGTTGACCTATTTCCATATGCATATGCCTCGCTTTACGACTCTATTCCATTTTTCATTTTCTCTTATAAGTTACAACATTCTACAAATTATATTTAAAAATAAGAAAAAAGATTATTTTATTTTCCGCCGGTGAATCCTCCCCTCGATCCGCCGGTAACTATCAGCGTTCATCGTCTTTCTCTGCTTCTGAATTTCGATTTGACGGATCAAATTTCACTTTCCGACGATAATCTTCTCCTTCTTGTTTTTCCTTTGCGTTCGCCGGAAATCAGGAAACGAAGAGAAATGGCGTCGTGGAATTCGATTCCGCTCGAGATTACCTACGAAGTACTCGGATGGTTCGCCTTCGTTTCCTGGTCCATCAGTTTCTATCCTCAAGTCATCTTAAATTTCCGTAGGAAAAGGTACTTTCGTTCATTTCCTTTTGTTTATTCGATCCGATTTCTTCTTCTTGATTTATCGTTGTTTTTTTTTTTTTTTTTTTTTTTTTTTTTTTTTTTTTTTTTTTTGGTGTTGATGTAGTGTCGTGGGACTGAACTTCGATTTTGTGCTGTTAAATTTGACTAAGCACTCGACATATTTGATATATAATGCCTCGCTTTACTTCAGCTCGGCTGTTCAGAAACAGTACTTCGAGAAATATGGTTACGATCAGGTCACTCTAATTCCTTTACCTTCTTGCTTTTTTGTTCAAATTTTAGGGGTGAACTTCTCGTTGTGTGTTCTTCTGTTTTCATGTTTTGATGTTGGAATTAATGTTGCATTCGTTGAATATATCTTGTGTTTATGGCCGCTTTAGAATAACTTATTGTGTTGGACTTCACAACTACAAGCATATTTTGCCAGGAAAATCTAGATGTGGAAGTTTGAACTCAATATCCTGCTATTTAATGTGAATTAGTGTGTGTTCGTGTTTAGCATGTCAACATGTTAGAATATTTATTCAACTTCATTAGTCAATACATGTATAGAGTTTTTGGATCCTTCCTTCCACCTTTATATTTCTACTGATTTTGTTGATTTTCTTGGATCCCTCAGATGATACCTGTTGCTGCAAATGATGTTGCTTTCTCAATACATGCTGTTCTGTTGACGGCAATCACCTTGTTCCAAATTGTGATATATGATGTGAGCAGTTTGGGATTCTTCTCTAAGTTCATATTTGTTCTGTCCGCTGATCTAGTTAAATATTGGTTTTAGTAACATATTTGTTGTTTTCTTTTACTTTTGCAGCGCGGAACTCAGATAGTTTCCAAAGTATCACTGACAATTGTTACTGTTGTATGGCTATTTGCCGCAATTTGTTTCTTCATTGGTCTGTCTAGCCATTCTTGGCTCTGGCTAATTTCCATATTCAAGTAAGTGGGTTCTTAAGATGTTTCCTGAATGGTGATATTTTTTTAGTTGGCACTTTAAATCTTTTGATGATCTATTGTGTACTGAACCAACCTATGACTGGAATTCTTCTGCTATACTTTATTAACTTATAACGATGTGAAAAGCTACCTTAACATTTCACAAATCTGATTGCTGTTTGTCTTAGCACATAAATTATTGAATTTCTCTGCTACAAAATAACTTCCTGAAAAGAGGTTCGTCATTTGAACTCTTCCCACCCCCCCTTTTAGCAATATCCTAGCCAAGGTCTAAAAAGCCACGTGCCCTGCACCACATTGGTGCCTTTGCAAGAATCACCATTAAAACTGATATTACCACTTCCATAGCTATAGATTTCTAGGACTTCAATTATTCAAGCAGAAATAATGGTGCAAGAATCAAGATTTGCTTCTTCAAACTCTCGAAAATGTTTGTTTGACGATGACAGATTTTTTTTCCCCTTTTATGAACTTTAATGATGACAGTTGAAGATGTCCTTTTAGGAAATTTGACCAGAGAGAAACTTTAATGGCTTTCAAGATGGAAATGTGATGATGAGATCGTGGAAGAGGTCATGTTTTTGGTTTTTAGATATACTTATTTGATTGAATCGTTGTGTAATTATCTTCCTCTAGGATTCTACCTTTTATTTGGATAAGAAATGGTATCACTTTATTAATAGCCAGTAGAAGGGCGGCATGGCAATATCTGCCCTGCCAGAAACGGTGTTAATCTACATTAATCAAGTTGTAGAGTACTTAAAGTGAGAAGAAAACCTTTAGATAAAGCACTGCAATTAGAGACTGTTTAGTGTGTACCGTATATGTTCAACAATTACCTTATAATTTGTCTTTGAAGATCATTTTGTTCCCTCAATCCGTAAAGCTAACTGAAGAGCTTTTGAAGCAATTTTTCAAAGGACTCTAGCCTTACCATGAACCATCTAGGAGTTGACCAGAAAGAACTTTGGGAAGCAAAAACTAATATCCTTAAGGCAACACACGAAGCCAATTTATGAAAAGAAAGTTCAGCCAAGCCACAATGGATGGAATATATTGTAGTGTTTTCCTACCTACTCTACAACTTGATCTTACTTGATGTTAGATAGTCTTTTGGGGATTATCTTTTTAAATTCTATCTTGGATGTATTGAATTCTAACTTTTTGGGGGTTGTCTTGTTATTAGCAGTAGTAGTGCCAAGTCTAGTTTTACAACCCGGTATCAAACAGAACTTTTTTTTATCACTCAATTTGTTGCTTCTTTGTAGAGTATCCCAACTATAGATTGCCTTTTAACCTTGAAATCTTTAATGTTGACAGCTCAATTCAAGTATTTATGACGGCTATTAAATACATACCTCAGGTGAGAATTTCTTGCTTGTTAAATTTTGTTACCAAAAGAGACTTGACCCATCGGTCTACTACCAAAATCCATATGATCAAATTAGATTGATTAGTTCTCATACTAGGAATTGGCTTTGCACCTTGGTGATTGTTCATCTTTGGGTCTGCCTAGTGCCGAAAGCAAAGAATGAAAATTAGCATACCAGGATAGAAAATCAGCTTTGGCTTGATTAAAATGTTACATGCATAGGAGCAATAAATTATCACGCCCGAGCCTGTTATCTTTTTGTCCAAGTAATTGTATTATTTCAGTTAAAATTCTAAGGGAAAATGCATACATCTTGATGCTTATTAATAATGCATTATAAAGGCTATCATGAACTTTTTGCGGAAGAGCACCGATGGATTCAGCATTGGCAACATACTACTCGACTTTCTGGGAGGGTTGGCAAATTATGCGCAGATGACAGTGCAGTCCATAGATCAAAGTATGCTATCTTTGTCCTTGACTTTTGGCTGTAGCGTGTGAATTTTTGACCTGGGTTATATAAATTCAACTTTCTTTTTCTTCCAGATTCATGGGTAAACTTTTATGGCAATATTGGGAAGACATTGCTCTCTTTGGTATGGATTCTTCTCTAGTTCTATGATAAACGTTCTTTTTCTTGTACTTGTTTGTGGACTTCGAACTTCAATCTTCACACGTTTCAATATACGGCTTTGTTGAGTGAATGGAAAACTACAACATTGCAGTCTCTGAGATGCAGGAAATGAAAGATTAACCGAGTCCAAAACTTCTTGTTTAACAATGCATCTGAGACCATTTCTATGCGCTGAAGAAATACAAGGGAAAGATCCGTTACTTCTCACTGATAACAATGCATTTGCTGTTATTTACATTTTTTTTGCAGATAAGTATATTTTTTGATCTTCTTTTCATGCTTCAACATTATGTACTATATCCTGGCAAGATGCCGATTGTGTCTCAGAAAGCCGATGCAGAGAGCAGAGAGACACTTATCACGCCTCCGGGTCGCCCAGAATCAGAAGATGTGTAAGGTTAGGCTTCTCTAACGTGTAGCCAAAATGTCTTTGGTATGTGTAAAAATTTGTCAATCATGGCATAGAAACACATTGCTTTGTCAACTTTGATAGATGAAACAAATTTCATTGAAGCTTTAGATGTAAATATAAAACATATATAGTGGGTTATTCTATTTTTTGATATGAAGACATTGGGGTGTTATCTAGATCTTGATTGTTTATTTTGCGATGGTTTTGAACATGAAAGTAACTGCAGTGAACTCTATTTGGTAGCTAGCTAAGATTTTAGGCCCATCGGGTTCTCTCCAACCTCCAAAACCACTGATAAATTATATCTTTTTGTTTATTTTTTTATATTATGGGAGAATCGAACCTCAACATTGAGGTTAAACTTACATGTTTATGTCAGTTGAATCTGTATCTATGGCATGAAAATTAATTACTTAACAATTTTTAGTTAGTAACGTTAAAAAAAAACACTTAATATTGTAGTTTGTTACTCATTAATATTGTAGTTATTGAATCTTAAATAATCTTTTCATAACTATTCAGGTAGATTTCAATCGCTTTTTTAAATTTGTAATTTTGTGGATAATTAAACAAATTGTGTTTCATTTTTTTTAGTACAATAACTGTGGGGATGAGGGATCAAACCTCCCATCTTTAAGATGGAAGGTCACACTAATTACCGTGGAGCTAAGCTCGCTTTGACAAAAAATTGTGTTTCATTATTGACGATTCTTTGTAGGACATGACTTAATAATAACGATCAGTTCATAAAATGAAGGTTAGAGATGTGACAATTGAGAGGTTAAGAGTGTGGCAATTGCTATAGTTTAATGTTGATTTTTACCTTTCTTTTACCCCTAAATTTATTGTCTAGAAGAAAATCTTTTAGAATAAGTATCTTAAAACATTGGTTCATTCTCTAAAATTTATTTATTTCTAATTTAATCTGGAAAGTTAAAAGGTCTCATTTTGATCTTCCAAATTTTGAAAGGCAAGTTTTGTCATTGTTATTAAGATAAGATATGAGTTAAACTTTGACAAAGAAAATAACACGACATTTTTCGCTTGAAATAAAAAATACGATCACTGTGTATTTTTTTTCTTTGTTGCGTTTAATGTGTATAATAAATAGCTTATAATATAAAAATAATAGTATTAATATATTAAACATTGCCCATATAGAAATTGAGAAACGTAGTCAATAATTTTAATCGATACAATCTCAAATTTCAGAAATTAGGTTTTAATATTGCGAAGGTCGTGACATTCAATTTACGCCCAATTCTGATTGGATTGTCTCGAGGTGATTAAGGTGTTAAATTGGGCTAAAGACTCTACACAGGGCTTTGAGGTATGTCTCCTTCTCCCAAGTCCCCAGGTTCGTCGTGCGCACAACACCCTAGCTATACCTTGCGAAAAAGGCATTGGAACAGAAAATTTGTTCACTTCATATTGCTCTCCCTTATTCTGGATGCTTCTCTTTATTTGTGAATCTTAATGTAATTTTTTACTTCTTCTGGTTATCTTTCTCCAAAAAGAAAAAACTATCCATCAATGTTGAATTATGGTATTTAATTTTTGTTGACATGTTGATATCTTAAAAAAAAAAATTGACATAGATAAGAGGAGTAAATCCACTTTTATATTATATTGTAAGAAATCCATATAAAAATAAAAATGTTATTAATGTAAATATAATATAAACAATAAAATATTAATCTTGAAAAACAAATGTAAACTATTTATTTATTAATTTTAGTTTCTTTTTTAAGGTTCGAAATATCGAGGTCTCAGTTTTATGGAAATATTGATGAAAATATTAGGAAATTTTACCAAAATTGATGGAAATTGCTATAATTAATTAATGAAAAATTGATTATGGCTAAATTAGACTATAATTGACCATTTTTAATTATCATTTTTATAAAATAAGAATATTTAGATGTATATTGTAAAATATTTGTGCAAATGTCGATGTAGAGCATAAATTAACAAAAAAATGAAAAGAAATAATTACAAAATAATAACAAATATCGGAAATTGATTACAAAATTAAAGAACATGAAATATTTGCATATAAAATAATTGTAAATTTTTTTATCATAAATAAAGTGAATATAAAAATAAAAAATCATAGCATTAAACTAATATAACATAACATAATAAGAATAACAAAATCATAGCATTAAACATGACACAACAAAATGGAAAAGAAATAAAAAGAAAACTCTACGGGGCCGTTTGGTTTAAGTTTTTACGGATGTTTGAGAATAAAGAATGTTTGGAAATAGGATGTTTGGGAACGGATGTTTGAGAATAAAAATTGTTTGGAAATAGTATACCTAGGAATAGGATGTTTAGGAATCAAAGATACTGTGTTTGGTTGTGCATGAAAAATGTTATCAGAATTTTATGAATAAAAATGATATTTGTTTATAATTTATGAGATTAAACAGGACAATCTCATATAATCGTAATATATTAATTAACTAAAAGATAAATATCATTCAATATATTGATAAAAGTTAATTAATTAACGAATCAATGATAATTTAATTATAATATTTGAAAATTGAGTAATTTATAATTAAAATTAATCAACTAATATATTTAATGAACGCCATATTAATTATAATCTAATACTTAATATTTTTAGAAATAATTACGTTCAATATTAGTAATTTTAATTTTAATTAAATAATATGAGAACATATANAAATAATATATTATATAAACAATGAAAATGGAAAAGAAATATGATATTAATAAATAATATTAAAAAAATTTGTAAGTTCCTGAAGCAACAAAAATGAATCTCAATAAATAATTATTTGATTATAAATAATCAATAATGATTATATATTTATAATGTAACATCGAATTAAAATTAATCTCAATAATAATCCTTGATTAATTATTTGATTATATGTATAATGTAACATCGAATTAAAATTAATCTCAATAAATAATTGTTTAATTATAAAAAATAATTAATCAAGGGTTATTATTGAAGAATAAATTTTCGTACTAACTAAATGTAACTAATCCTAATTTACTAATTAAATATATTTAAAATATTTTTAGCTAATTAATTATACATAGTAAAAAAAATGTAGTTGCATTAATTTAATAAATTTTTATGGTAAAAATAAGTTAAGCAAATAGTTTATTAGATTATTATTGAATAAACATTTATATTAATTTTGTTAAATTAATATAAATTAACTAATTACTATATTCAAAATGGAATTATATATATATAATGAGAAATGGGAAAAGAGAAAACCTACATTTTTTGAAAGCAGTAGAAAATCCTTGCATGTGAGAAATAATGGATGAGAATAATTTATTTTCAGATAAAGTGTTGAAACAAACACGAAAGGAATATTAGCACATTAATTCAAGTTTGAGTTGAAATGATGTGAAACTTTAATAAAACTATTTGAATAGAAATATTTGATTAATTGAAAATAAATATTTTGTATGGTAAAGGAGAAAAAACTTACCTAAACTAGCCTAGCTAATCGCTAAAAACAAAAATCTCAACTCCATTTGATAATTATTTTGTTTTTAAAAATTAAGCTTATATCATCTATATTTTTTACCATGATTTGCATGTTTCTTAGTACAATAATTATATTCTTAGCTAAATTTTAAAAATAAAAATAACTTTTTGAAAGCTATTTTTTTAGTTCTTAAAATTTGGCTTAATTTTTTAAACTATTGGTAAAAGTTAGATAACAAAGAAAGAAATTTGGGGTGAAATTAGTTGTTCACACGAAGCTTCCGGAGAAACCTGTTTCCTGGAGTTGAACTTGAGTTGGTGTTGGTGTTGAAGTTGATTTGATGCGATGTGGTGCTTGACTTGAAGAAGAAAAGTACCAATTGGGTGAATGTGCTTGACTTGAAGAAGAAAAGTACCAGAGTCGATGAATTCTCTTTGGGCTCTCTGTAGGTAAAAAAATGAGAGTTACTCTATTTATAGAGTTCTCTGGTGGGCCTCGTGGGCTTGGGCTTGGTTGGTCCATAGGCCTAGTCCTTGGGCTCGATTGGTTGGACTTGGGCTTGATTCGACATCAAATTTAGCCCACTTTCGGGCTTATTTGACTTTAACCCAAATTATAATATCAAATTGGGTCAAATTAATTTTGTTTATGAAACCATGTGGCGTAATTTGTCTTCAATTCCAATTTGGGACAAATGTCGACTTCTAATTGGTTCCAAATTTGATGCTTTGGAATTTCTTCATGAATGACGTGCTAATTTGTGATTTGTCCAAAATTTCTCATTCAACAAATGCTTTTTTTCTTCATATTTATGTACATATATGGCTGGATGAATCTCGAAAAAAAAATATAAAGTTGGAATTGAAATTCAAATATGTCTGCTCTTGAATTTGATCTCAATTGATGTGTCAGTCAAACTACGGATTTAGTACATAAGTTTAACTGGGATAAAATTTGAAATATGACCAAATTTTAATTTGAGATAAATTTGAGATTTTGCCCTCAAATTGATTTGGATTGAGTATAAAAGCTAAACTTGTTTTAAATTTTAGATAAAATTTGGAATATAGTCAAATTTTAATTTGAAAGGAATTTTAGATCTTACTCTAAATTTGGACGAAGTTGAGATAAAAATTTGGTAGATGCCCAAATTCAAACTTTACATCAATTTGATGTTTTATCTTTAATTTAATTTAGCTTTAAGGATAGAAGGCTAAATTTGGATGGAATTCCGAATCTTGGCTTGAATTTAGAATGTTAATTTTATTCCAATTTTGATTTTGCATAAAATTTGGAGTATGCCAAACTTTGACTTGAAAAAGATTTGAATTTTGAATATATGGTATTAAATCCAGAATTTTGGTTTGGATTTGGATTAAATTCCTATATGTATAAAAAAAAAAATTGGAATATACTTCAAAATTCTTAACTTTAAATTTATTTAGTCAATTGGCCTCGAAGGCTAAATAATTATGGACTTGGCTTTTAGTTTTGCCTTCGATGATCCCATTTTTTTTTTCTTTTTTAAAGTTTCGAATTTGTCTAAATCCCAGACTTTGTGAAACTTGGCCTCGACTTTAACTTCTTCAGGATTTCATGGAAGATTAAATCTCAATATTAATTAGGATTTTTTTTTCTAATTTCCCTGGACAACACTTTGTAAATTGGGATGGAATTAACCCATTAGAAATCAAGCTTGGGCTATTTGAAGCTTTTAATTGCTTTGCTCTTCCTTCCTTTTTTTATGGTCGAAAGGGTAAATCCACAACCGTTGATGTTGAGCGTTGCCGTGAATGGCTTCTCTGCTGCTGCCATAACTTTTCCACCGATTCTTTGGTTGTCGATCTCTTTTTTTTTTAATTTTATTTTGAGTTTTGCATTTTCTATAACTTTTGAAACCGCCCCAATGCACCGGTTGACTTTGTTACCTATCGTCGCACACTGTCGCCCGCTGAGGAGTGTCTGTCGGCACAATCGAGCTATTTCCCTTTTTTTTTTTTTTTAAGCTAGAATACTGTGTGAGAGGGAGAGAACAAAGGGTGAAAGATGAAGAAAGAAAATAGGGTGGGGGTGGCGACGGCAAGCGAGAAAGAGGGAGAGTTAGGACTTATTTTATTATTATTTTTTTAAAGCTAGAATAATGTGTGAGAAAGGGAGAGAACAGAGAGTGAGAGATGGAGAAAGAAAAATGGGGTGGGGGTAGTTAGAGAAATAAAGAAGCAAGGAAGAAGACGAAGCGGTTGAGAGATGAAAGGTTTCCCTGCTGAATTCCTTTTATATATTTTTTCCTCTTGTTTTCTGTGTAGGTATACAAAGGCTTAAATAGCCTTATACAATTTGTAATAAATGAATAACAAATATATATTTGTACACTTTTGATTGGCTGAGTAAATTATTCCCTCTAACAACTTTTCCTTCTAGAAGAATGATGACATGGATTAAGGATGTTGACTGTTTGTCCATGTGTGCTGCTGATGTGTTCTTCTCTTTTTCTAACATACCCTCTCAAATGAGAGGATACGTCAAGTACACCGAGTTTGGAAC
>NC_052354.1:13644750-13650021 GCF_009727055.1 Benincasa hispida
CTGGAAGTGAGAATGTGTGAGAGGTTTTGTGAGGCAATCAACAAGCTGACTTGTCGAAGGAACATATCGTACTTCCAAGGCTCCACGAAGGACATGATCTCGTACAAAGTGAGCATCGATCTCAATATATTTTGTTCTAGCATGAAATACTAGATTGGTGGCTATGGCAGCAGCACTTAAGTTGTCACACCAGATAATTGGTTTGACAGAAGACAACATCCCAAGTTCCGACATTAGTTGATTTAGCCATATGACTTCAGATGTAGTGTGTGCTAAGGCTCGATATTCAGATTCAGTACTAGATCGAGCTACGGCCGTTTGCTTCTTAGATGACCAAGACACTAAGTTGTTTCCAATAAATACACAGTAGGCTGCAATGGATTTTCGATCATCAATGTTAAAGACCCAATTTGCATCTGAGTAGGTAGAGACTGATAGGTCAGAGCTTGGTTGAAACAATAGACCAAAATGTTTGGTTGCATTGATGTAACGAAAATGCGTTTTACAGCTTGCCAGTGGACATCCGTTGGTTTCTGAAGAAACTGAATTAGGTGATTTACGATATAGAAGATATCTGGTCGGGTTGTGGTGAGGTACTGTAAAGCTCCAATGGTGCTTCTGTAATTAAAAGGATCCTCAAGAGGAGTACCATCAGTGAGTGATAGGTGCTTTCCAAGAACACTGGGGGATGGGGTGGGCTTCAAGTTTGTGAGTTGTAAGCGATGTAGAAGATCATCAACATATTTTGCTTGATTTATAATGTAGCCAGAATCAAGGTAGTGAACTTGAAGGCCCAGAAAATAAGTGAGTTGTCCCAGGTCTTTAAGAGAAAAGGTGTTGTCCAGTGACCGAATGAGTTGATTGATTGTTGAGGGGTCATTTCCAGTTACAATAACATCACCAACATAAACCAGAAGGAAAATTACCGATGACTGCTTGTTGTAGATGAATAGAGATGAGTCAGACCGTGAGTTTGTGAATCCCCATCGAAGAAGCTCCCTTGTGAAAGCAACATTCCAGGCTCGAGGTACCTGTTTTAGGCCGTAAAGGGCTCTGTCAAGCTTGCAGACGTGATGTGGATAGGATTGATTTACATACCCAGAGGGCTGTTTCATATACACATTTTCTTCTAGAGTTCCATTCAGAAATGCATTGTCAAAATCTAGTTGTCGTAAACTCCAACCATGAGAAGCAGCAATGCTAAGAATCACTCGAATTGTTGAAGGCTTGACAACCGAACTGAATGTTTCAAAGAAGTCTATGCCTGGATTCTGATGAAACCCTTTAGCTACAAGTCGTGCTTTGTAACGTTGAACTGAACCATCAGAGTTGCGCTTGATTCTGAACACCCACTTGTGTCCCACTATATTCATGTCTGGTGTAGGAGGTAAAAGCCACCGGGTTTGGTTTTTCATCAATGCAGTATACTCAGCATCCATGGCCTGCTTCTATGGAGGGGAAGCTAAGTCATCTTGAGTTTGGGTGGGTTTGGTGGCCAACCAGTCAACAGAGGATGAAGTAGTGAGGATTTTTTGTTTGAATATACCAACTTTCCCTCGGGTTATCATAGGATGAGTAGGTAAGGGAATAGGTTTGGCTGATGAAGTATCGGTAAGGTCAGGTTGAAGGTGTGGGGTGGAGGAGACAGGGGGTACACAATCGGATGGTGATGATGTTAGTAGACGATCAGGTATAGATGAACGATCGTTTAGAAAAGGATTTGATAGACGATCGGGTGAGGAAGGGACAGGTAGACGATCGTTGGATGTAGATAAACGATCGTGTAGGTAATCGGGTGTGGGTAGACGATCATTTAGGGATGAGAGAGGTGAGTGATCGGGTTGGATTGATATTAGTAGACGATCGTGTAAAGATGTTGGTGAACGATCGTGTAGACGATTAGGTGAGGGTAGGCGATGGGTGGTAGGTAAGCGATCGTCAAGAGATGAACGATCGTTTAGAGATGGATCGTGTAAGTGATCGGGTAGACGATCTGGTAGGGATGGGTGATTGATTGAGTGATTGTGTAGTAACGGATTTGGCAAATGATCTTGTAGGCGATGAGTATTTGGTGAACGATCGTGTAGGCGATGGGTATTTGGTGAACAATCGTGTGACAAGGAATTTGGTATACGATCGAGTAGGTGATTTTGAGAAGGTGAGCGATGGGTAGTAGGTATGCGATCAGGTGATGAATTTAGTAAGCGATGAGCATTTTGTGAGCGATCGTGTGGTAACTGGTTTGATACACGATCGGGTATACGATTGGTGATGGGTAAGCGATCAGTTAGATTTTGTGGGCGATCGACAATATGTAAACGATCGTGTAGATGTAAGGTAGACGATCATGTGGTAATTGGTAAACGAGCGGGTAGATGATTGGTGATAGGTAAACGATCAGTTGGATTTTGTGGGCGATGAGCAATAAGTGAACGATTGTCTACTTGTGGGCAGGGATTATTAGTTGGAAGGATGGGTAGGGTAAGTGTGGGTGAGGGATTGTGTTGGTTTTTGGTGTTGGACTAGGATAGATGGGTGAAGGGAAACTCATCCTCATTAAAGGTGACATACCGAGAGATGATGATCCGACCATCCTTTGTTAAACATTTGAATCCTTTGTGTTGTTGACTGGGGCCTAGATATACACATTTTTCTGAATGAAAGTTGAATTTGTTGTGTTGAAAGGGCCGGAGGTATGGAAAACAGGCACAACCGAAGACTTTTAGCTCTGCAAAATTTATGCTCTTGTTAAATAGAATAGGGATTTACCTCAGTACCTCTGTTGGGAGTCCATTAATAAGCATGGTGGCAGTGAGGAAGGCATACCACCAAAAACTTAAGGGTAGGCTGGCTTGTGCTAGCAGTGTGAGGCCGGTTTCTACCATATGTCTATGTTTTCTTTCTGCTTGGCCATTTTGAGCAAAGGTGTAAAGGCATGATAGCCGGACTAGGATTCCACTTGAGTTGCATAGCTAATGAATTTTAACATACTCTCCTCCATTATCAGACTGTAGAGCTTTAATTTTTTTGTTGAATTGATTCTTAACATAAATAAGAAAATGTTGAAATGCTTCCAAAGCACCACTTTTTTTTGTCTCAAAGGATAAATCCAAGTATATCTACTATAATCATCAACAAATAGTATGTAGTATCTAAAACCATTTGATGAAACAATAGGGGCAGGTCCCCATAGGTCAGAGTGGCTCAGTTCAAAAGGTTTGGTAGCATGGCTTTCAGACTTAGAAAATGGTAGATAGTGAGCTTTACCCAAATGACATGATTCACAAAACAAATTCTCTTCATTGCTTTGAACTTTGAGATTACATTCACTAATGATAGAATTCAAAATTTTCATTGAGGGATGACCTAGACGTCTATGCCACATGGCTTTAAAGATAACTACATTAACTCTTGTTGTTTTTCCAGACAAAACTAATGCAGACTTGTTCATATTTATGTTCAAAGGCCTTCTGTCCTCGATGTTCTGGTTCTTTCATCCTTCTTTCCTCTCAACAGGTACTTGGTCTAGGTGATACAGCCCATCCTTAAGGTTTCCTTTCAATAGTGTTTGACCCGTATGCTTGTCCTTAACAAAGCAATGCACATCATGAAATTCAAAGTAGATGTTATTATCTTGAGCTAACTTAGATACACTAACCAAATTCTTTGTGATTTCAGGGACACACAATACATTCTCAAGTATGACACTATTCTTTCCATCAGATAATAAGGTATCACCAACACAGGATATTTGCAGTTTATTTCCATTTCCAACTATAACTTTCTCATTACCTGAGTATTCACCTGGATTGTTAAGGTTTGCAAAACCAGCCGTGACATGGTTTGTAGCTCCACTGTCCACATACTAATTCGGATCAACCACTGTTTCTGGACCAGCAAAAGGATTGGAGTTTTGGGCAGCTATGAATGCGGTGGGGTTGGGTAGGCCATTGTTACCAGGATTTGGGTTTTTCCCTCCCCTATTCTGTCCAAAATTCCCAACAAATTCTATGTTAAAACGATTAGAGCACACAAGGGCAGAATGTCCATATTTACCGCAAACTTGGCATGTAGGTTTGTTTCCACGACCACGACCTCGTCCTCGACCAGTGTTGGAGTTGCCACTACCTCCTCCACGTTGTTGATTAAAGAAGGGTCGAGAGTTAGTCTGATGGTAGCTGTTCATCTGTCGGGATTCACTAAAGTTTCGACTTTGAACCATGTTTACAATAGGAACAATGTTACCAAGCTTTCTTTGAGCATTTTGGTGTTCCAATCGTTTCTCATAGATGAGGAGCTCAGATTGCATATCCAACCAGGAGATGTCCAATTTTCCTTGAATGATAGCGATGACCGGATCGTAGACTTCCTTCAGACCGAGAAGAACCTGAGATATTAAACATCTTCTAAGTACAGGACTTCCAGCCTGTCCTAAATTATCAGCATTAGTTTTCATAGTGCATAAGTAGTCCTCCATTTTAGAGTTACCTTTCTTCGTAGTCTAAAAAACATGACAAAGAAAATCTTCTTTTGCTCTTGATTGTACACCGAAGAGGTCTTGGGTAGCTTCCCACAGATCCTTAGCATTGTTGAAGCCTAATAGCTACAAGGCTACTTCAAGAGTCATCGAGTTATAGAGCCATCCGAGTAGTAGGAGATCGGTTGTGCCCATGGTTCGAACAGAGGATTTACTATTCTGTAGCGAGCGAAGCTCAACGAAGCTTCATCGGTGCTTTTGGCAACATCCTCACCTTGAAGGAGACTAGAATCTTCAATCAATGCTGAGACGAACTTTGGAGGATAGGTTTTTTCGCCTGTGAGATGGCCTTCTAGTTTATAGCTTCTTAGAATGGGTAATGCGAGGGTTTTCCATAGTAGATAGTTGTTTCGGTCGAGTTTCACGGAGGTGATTTGGTTCAACAATTGATTCAAAGGTGGGTTGGTGAAAATGGTAGTGGTTGAGGAAGATGAAGCGTTTGAAGAGGCGTTGGCCATTAATATGGCTCTAATACCAAGTTAGAGAAATAAATGAGCAAGGAAAATGAAAAAACAAGGAAGAAGACGAAGCGGCTGAAAGATGAAAGGTTTCCCTGCTGAATTCCTTTTGTATATTTATTTCCTCTTGTTTTCTATGTAGGTATACAGAGGCTTAAATAGCCTTATACAATTTGTAATAAATGAATAACAAATATATATTTGTACACTTTTGATTGACTGAGTAAATTATTCCCTCTAACAACTTTTCCTTCTAGAAGAATGATGACATGGATT
>NC_052354.1:13650041-13741587 GCF_009727055.1 Benincasa hispida
CTTTTTTTTAATCTTTATATTATTATTATTATTATTATTATTTTACTTTTTGCTTTATTTTTCTTTTCTGTTTTTTTTTTGTTCTTTTTTCCTTTTTTTGTTTGCCTTTTTTTTTTCTTTTCACATGTCTCTTTTTATTCCCCTTTTTTTAAGATGATTTTTTTGTTCTTTTTTTTTTCTTTTTTTTAATATTTTTTTCCTACTAACTTGCCCTCTTACTTTTTTTTTTTTGTAGGTTTACTAATTTGCCCCCCTTACTTTTTATTAGAAGTTGAAGCGCAACTCAAGGGAGCACAACCATTTTTTTAATCTCGTTGACCCGTTAGTAATCTTGAAGGGTGGGTTTCTCCTCTCGTAAGCTTTGTTTCGTAATTTTTTTTTTGTTTTAGAAATGTCTGGCTGCGTGACCAACTCTTTGGTGCATATAAGTATGACCCTGGCATGGTCTATCTCCATTCGATCACCCTAGGGAGGATCCTCGAAAGGTCTGCCTCGTAACGTCGTTCGTGCCTCCTGATCGTCATGGGAGGGGCCCTGCAAAGGCATACAACTCTCCCATTCGATCACCCTAGGGAGAATCTTTCAAACACCTGTCTTATAACGCTGTTCGTGCATCCTGATCGTCATGGGAGGGGCCCCGCAAAGGCTTACAACTCTCCCATTCGATCACATCTGACCATAGCCTCTAGGGTAATCTGGTCGTAGCCTTTCGACCGCCCGAGCCTCTACATCCGACCATGGCCTTGTGGCCTTTTAAAGCATGGGGACTTGATCTGGTCGGCCCTATAACACCTAAGTCATCAGCAGGGCACTCCTACATCCTCGCAGCCACTGACTACTTCTCAAGATGGGCTGAGGTTGTCGCGCTAAGGAAAGCTAAGAAAGAAAATGTGGTGGATTTTATCCACACTCATATCATTTATTGATATGGTATTCCCCATCGAATCATGACGGATAACGGGAGACAATTCTTCAACAGTTTGATGGACAGGTTGTGTGAAAAATTCAAATTCAAGCAATACAAGTCATCCATATATAACGCTGCTGCAAATGGGTTGGCTAAGGCATTTAACAAGACATTGTGCAACTTGCTGAAGAAAGTTGTTTCCAAGTTGAAGAGAGATTGGCAGGAGAAGATCAGTGAAGCGTCGTGGGCTTATCACACCACTCACCGTACCCCTACAAGAGTCACCCTGTACTCTCTCGTTTATGGGGTAGAAGCTGTCCTTCCTTTGGAAAGAGAAATTCCATCGCTAAGAATGACGGTGCAAGAAAGGCTGACTACAAAGGACAACGCCAAACTGCAGCTCCAATAATTGGAAGCACTGGATGAAAAACGATTAGAAGCTCAACAAGTGCTAGAATGTTACCAGGTGCAAATGTCTAAAGCCTTCGATAAGTATGTAAAGCCTCGGTCCTTTCAAGTAGGTGATTTAGTGCTCGTCGTAAGGAGATCAATTATCACAATAAGACAGACGGGGAATAAGTTTACACCTAAATGGGATGGAACCTACGTCGTCAAAGAAGTCTACACAAACAGAGCATACAAGATAGTTGATCAAGATGGGCTAAGAATTGGCCCAATCAACGACAAGTTTCTCAAGAAGTTTTACGCTTAAACAAAAAAAAAAAAAAAAAAAAAAAGAACTACATTACGACTTGATCCCTGTCATTATAAAGGGTACGTAGGCAATTTAAAGAAATTTAAGTTCAGTCGCACATAAAAAAGGAAAAAACCTTTGTAAGAACTATGTTACGACTTGATCCCTGTCATTATAAAGGGTATGTAGGCAGCTTAAAGAAAGTTAAGTTCAGTCACATGATAAAAAAATATATATGTGCATATACATGAGTAAAAAAAAAATAGATAAATAAACAAATAAGAGAAGTAGAAATTTAAAGGAGGCTACAAGGTGCCAGAGAACATAACTGAGAAGATGACAAAAAAAACTTCCATATAAGATATTTCAGCACTACAGTAGTCGAATCTAGTAGCTAAAAAAAATAAAAAATAAAAAACCTCCTAGGTCACTGCCTATTGAGGTAACCTAATCCAATAAGACAAGCAACATCAAGTCAAAGTACCCAGTGGTAGTTCCCTAGCTCATGCTGGATGGCTTCCAACACATGGCGTAGGACATTCAAAGCTTTGACGTCCTTGTCAGAAAGGATTGGGGTGGTCTCGATCTCGTTTATCGCCCCTTGCATCTCCGAGGCCTCAAGCTTATGCCGAGTCAAAAGGCCTTCACTTTCAGAAATCAACCGCGATATTTTGGCCCATTCGGCCCTGATGGCCTCCAACTTGGCTAGTAGTGTCTTTTCTTCTTGTAAAGCCCGAGAGTTGCGTTCAAGTAGTGCCTTTCGTTTAGCAAAAGCACTATTCTCATCGTATAGTATCTTCTCCAGATCGGAGGTACCAACGCCCTCAACGGCTGAGTCAACAGCAAAAGAGCCCACCAAAGATTCTTCGCTTCGTGATGTTTTAGGTCCTTGAAGAGAGAGGTTCAGGGGTGATTGAAAAAGGGGAGACTAAATGTAAACCGTACAGTTAAAAAAAAGACGAGATGAGAGGACTTATATATATATATATATATATAAAAGGACGACGTACCAGTAGGTTGAGAGCATTAGAAGCCACCGGATCATTCTGAACCCTCTCAAGAAAATCGACATCTGATGCCCTATGCTTTTTGGAAGGTCGCTTCCAATAACGATCACCGGTACTACTATGACTGTCCTCCTTAATCGGTTTGGAAGCATCTTTTTGTGCGATCGCTACCACCTCCTCAGTCAGGCGAAGTTGCTTCCCCCCATGGTTGATCCCTCTACCTTTGGGTAGTCTTGGTGGCACTGGGGGAGGAATAACACTGGTCACTAACAAATGACGATTCTCTTTGAAGTAGTTCTCGTGCTTTGTTAACCACCAATCCTTGAACCTGGGGTAACATGAGTATGCGGATCCAATGTATGGGCCGCCAGGAATACCTGAGACAAAGGCTTGCATCTCGTGCATACTCTCCGATAATGTAAAACATTCTTCGGCGTAGGGGCAGGAGGTATTCCTCCTATATCATTTGGAATGTCCTGATGGAAGCCGAACTGTCGGCCAAAGTGAAAGGGACTATACGACTCTATAGTTCGGACATTCCCACACTGGGAGGATAAGTAGCCTGATCGTATGCTGGAGAAATAACTGGACTTCAAAAAAGATAGGTCTCTACTGTCAGTTAGGCATTCATGCCTGCTTCTGTTATGAATGCTTGCGTGCCACTGAATACTGGTATCGCTATGGATCAATTCTCGTGCCTCATACTCATCGAAGTAAATCGAGCCACCTTCGCTAGAAAAGAAGGCCATCTTGGGACCTCGAACGACTGCAGGAATGGGGTAATGCATGTTGAAGTAATGAGTCAGCCAACAATGGACATAATGCATAGGGAAGTGAAAGTCCATACGCCCGATCGGGTTAGAAGCCTCTGCTATCAGCCCTAGGCCATGATAGATGTTGGCCAAGATTGGAATAGCGAGACTATAAACAGTTCTGTGAGCCATCAAACTAACCATTCTGAAGATCCGGGGGCGAAGGTAACCTCCATTTTGGGGAAATACAAAAAGACATGACCAGCAGGATAGAAAGGTAGCCAGATAAGTTTTGTCCTTCAACTCGTCTCTTACCTTTAGCTCTGCGAATAACATGTTTTCCCTACTCGACCAATCTCGAAACGCAATCTGCGTACTGTCAGGATTTTGCGTGGACCGAGACTGAGAGGCTTTCTTTTGCTTCTGTGTAACGGACTTGTCATATTTGTGAGCCCCTAGGAACCAAAAAGAGATCCAGGAGCAGATAGGCACTGAGGAGTCATGCTTCGAGGGAGTCATGCGACTTTCTCTCTACGAGCATACTATCGAAAAATATGCTTGAAAACGGTGTTCACACATCTTCGACAAGTACCTCTCTTTATCACGGTGACCGATCAGCTCTTTGAAGGAAGAAACCACCTTCTCATAAAAGCTTCCTTTGACCAGAAGGCCCCCGAGCAACCAGAGGTCCCATAAAGAAATTGATGCTTCGCCCGCCGCGGTATGAAGAGTGTTGGTTGAAGGGCACCAGGCTTCACAGAAAGCTTGAACTATGTCACCATTGCGATCATATGTGTATAAGGAGGCCGTCACTGTGCCAAGCAAACTAACGTCACGAAGGAATTGCTCGTTTCGACCTACTACAACCTCAAGCCACTCCCAGTAACAGTCAACGAAGCTGAATTCTCCAAAGACTTTCGTCATAACGGTCCAGCGGATCTGACCCTCAATTATGCGATATCCAAGAGTTAGCACTCGATCGAGGTTAGGGGTCTCTTCATGAATAGAAGATTACAGGATCCATGCACGCTCTTCTCGGGTCAAGGGTGCTTCCATCAATAATTTAGAAAGGATCATGTTGTCATCTAGACTTGGCCAGCGATCAGCGAAAGAACCGACTAATGATTTTACTACAGGAAGGCTAAGTCCTTCCTTCATGGGTTGACTTTGGTCTTTAAGAATCACGAGATGCCTCTCATCAAATAAAACATGATCGGTGAATTGAACCATTGTTCTACAAAAAAAAAAAAACATCACAAGAGGATAAGCTTCAACCTTTAAAAACAAAAAAAACCCTATCCTCCATGACAATTTGCTAAAAGAAAGGGACTGGGGGAACCATAGTAGACCCTCCTAAGATTAAATGGGATAATTGTAAGCCTTTGCAGGGCCCCTCCCATGATGACCAGGATGCACGATCGGCGCATAAGACAGACCTTTATAGGATCCTCCCTAGGGTGACCGAATGGAAGAGTTGTAAGCCTTTGCGGAGCCCCTCCCATGACGATCGGGATGCATGAATGGCATTACAAGGCAGCCCTTTCGAAGATTCTCCCTAGAGTGATCGAATGGGAGAGTTGTAAGCCTTTGTGGGGCCCCTCCTATGACGATCAGGATGTACGAACACGAGGAAGAACAGGGATACAATAGACAGACCATACCTGGGTCATTCTTATATGCACCAAAGAATCGGTCACGCGGCCGGACATTTCTACAACAAAAAAAATTACGAAACAAAGCTTATGAGAGGAGAAACCCACCCTTCAAGATTACTGATGGGTCGGAGAGATTCAAAAAAATGGTTGTGCTCCCTTGAGTTATGCTTCAACTTCTACAAAAAAATTATGGGAGGTAAATTAGTAAACCTACAAAAAAAAAAAAAAAAAAAAAGGTAAGGGGGCAGGTATCGTCCTCATTTCGTCAAAAAAGCACATGCTACCTTATAACTTCTCACTTGCCAAGTTATGCTCAAACAACGTCGCTCAATACCAAGCCTTGATAATTGGTCTCCAAATGGCCTTAGAGATTGGAGTAGCTTGTATAGAAATCTTCGATGACTCAAAGTTGATAATCAATCAACTCTTATGCCAGTACGAGGTGAAACATGACGACTTGAAACCCTACTTCACTTACACTCAGGCAGTTGATGAATGAAATTCGCGTGATATTGACGGGCTTCACATTTCCTTGCATAATCCATTG
Organism: Benincasa hispida; assembly: GCF_009727055.1. NCBI lineage: Eukaryota > Viridiplantae > Streptophyta > Magnoliopsida > Cucurbitales > Cucurbitaceae > Benincasa > Benincasa hispida. The sequence continues at coordinate 13,655,604 of NC_052354.1, forward strand.
AGTCCTGGATCATTCTCCACCAATAGTAACCCATTATTTTCAATTGGAATTATAGCTTTGGTCCAACTTGATAGAGGCATCGAAGGAAAAGTCCTTTAAGGGATCGACGGTATAGGACCCCTTTGTAGTAAATGAAATGCGCGGCCCTCCTGCAAACCTCGGTTTTACGGCGGAGGTCACCCGGGAGCCTTCCATGCTCAAGGTAATCTATGATGGGTTGCCTTCAGTCTTCCTCGTCGGTTAGGTAGACTGATATCTCATTCATTTCCCCATGTGCGGTCCCAATCGGAGGTACAACCCATCTCTACCAAAGCGATATATTAAGGGGCATATTATCCACGTCCATTAAGGTAGTGGCTAGGTTTGCCAAGGCATCCGCTTTCTTGTTCTCCGTACTGGGGACATGTTCCAATGCCACGGTTTCGAACTTCTCCATCAATTGGCGAGCGTAAGTGAAGTAGGGTTTCAAGTCTTCATGTTTCACCTCGTACTGGCATAAGAGTTGATTGATTATCAACTTTGAGTCACCAAAGATTTCTATACAAGCTACTCCAATCTCTAAGGCTATTTGAAGACCAATTATCAAGGCTTGGTATTCAGCGACGTTGTTTGAGCATAACTCGACAAAGTGCGAAGCTATAAGGCAACATGTGCTTTTCTGGCGAAATGAAGACGATACCTGCACCCACACCACTTTTTCATGCCACATCGTCGAAGAACATGACTCATAACCCTGAAGTTTCTGTGAAGAGAACTTCATCATCGGGCAAGTTTTCACTTAACTCCCAATCCGATGGAACTGGGTAATCTGCGAGGAAGTCGGCCAATGTCTGCCCTTTAACTGCCCTTTTGTGGTACATAAACAATATCGTATTGTTGAAGCATGATTGCCCATTTGACTAAACGTCCCGAGATGATCGGCCTGGACAAGACGTACTTGATGGGGTCGAATTTCGCAATTAAATGAACTGTGAAGGCCTGCATGTAGTGCCTTAACTTATCTATGGTAAAGAAGAGTGCGAGGCACATCTTCTCTATAGGGGAATAATTGATCTCGGCTCCATTCAGGGTTCTACTCAAGTAATAGAGAGCACGTTCTTTTCCTTTTTCTCTTTCTTGTGCCAATAATGCCCCTAGTGATCTCTCTTGCGCTGCAATGTATAGTATCAACGACTTGCCCGCTATTGGGGCTCCTAAGATAGAAGGGCTAAGCAGGTACCTCTTTATGTTATCGAAAGCATTCTGACAGGCCTCATCCCATTCGAATTTCTCTCCCTTTCTCATCAGTCTTTGAAAGGGTTGACATCACCCTACCAGGTTAGAAATAAACCTCCAGATGTAGGCTAGACGTCCCTGCAAACTTCTCAACTCATGTAGATTTCTTGGTCTTGGCATGTTTTGGATGGCATCAATCTTGGATTGGTCTATCTCTATCCCTCGATGTCTCACAACGAAGCCCAGAAACTTTCCTGAAGTTAGGCCGAACACGCATTTGAGGGGGTTCATCTTTAACTGGTACTTTCGCAGGCGATCAAACATGGTCCTTAGATCTTTCAAATGGTCCTGTCGTCACTTGGTCTAAACCATAAGGTAATCCACATAAAACTCCACATGTTTGTGCAATATATCGTCAAACACCTTCTGTATGGCACGTTGGTAAGTAGCGCCAACGTTCTTTAACCCGAAGGGCATTACCTTGTAACAATATATCCCTTTTGGGGTTCGAAATGTCGTCATTTCCTTGTCTATGAGAACCATTCGTATCTGGTTATACCCGGAAGATCCATCCATGAAGGATAGAGCCTCATGTCCTGTTATCGCATCGACCATGATCTCTGTGATGGGCAATGAAAAATCGTCTTTCGGGCATGCGCTATTTAGGTCGCGAAAGTCTACGCAAACACGAAGTTGTCCATTCTTTTTTCTAACNTGCCTCAACTTATCTATGGCGAAGAAGAGTGCAAGACATGTCTTCTCTATAGGGGAATAATTGGTCTCGGCTCCATTCAGGGTTCTATTCAAGTAATAGAGAGCGTATTCTTTTCCATTTTGTCTTTCTTGTGCCAACAGTGCCCCCAGTGACCTCTCTTGCGTTGCGATGTATAGTATCAACGGCTTGCCTACTACTGGGGCTCCCAAAACAAGAGGGCTGATCAGATATCTCTTTATGTTATCGAAAGCATTCTGACAGGCCTCGTCCCATTTGAATTTCTCTCCCTTTTTCATCAGTCTTTGAAAGGGTTGACACCGCCCTGCCAGGTTAGAAATAAATCTCTGGATATAGGTCAGACGTCCCTGCAGACTTCTCAGCTCATGTAGATTTCTTGGTCTTGGCATCTTCTGGATGGCATCAATCTTAGATTGGTCTATCTCTATCCCTCGATGTCTCACAACGTAACCCAGAAACTTTCTTGAAGTTACGCCAAACGCGTATTTGAGGGGGTTCATCCTTAACTGGTACTTTCGCAAGCAATCGAACACGATCCTTAGATCCTTCAAATGGTCCTGTCGTCGCTTGGTTTTAGCCATAAGGTCATCGACATAACACTCCACATGTTTGTGCAACATATCATCAAACACTTTCTGCATGGCGCTAAGATAAGTGGCACTAGCGTTCTTCAACCCGAAGGGCATTACCTTGTAACAGTATATCCCTTTTGGGGTTCAAAATGCCGTCATTTCTTCGTCTTCGAGGGCCATCCATATCTGGTTATATCCGGAAGATCCGTCCATGAAGGATAAGGCCTCATGTCCCTTTGTCGCATCGACCATGATTTCTGTGATGGGCAATGGGAAATTGTCTTTAGGATAGGCGGTGTTTAGGTCGCGAAAGTCTACGCAAACACGAAGCTGTCCATTCTTCTTTCTAACGGGGACAATGTTGGCTATCCATGTTGGATATTTAACTTCACGAATGAACCCGACCTCAATCAGCTTATTGACCTCAACCTCAATCTGGGGGATAAGTTTTGGCCGAAAGCATCGTTGAGCCTGTTTAATGGGTCGATACCCCTGTTTGATCGTGAGATGGTGGACTAGTATTTTTGGATCTAGTCCTGACATCTCTTTGTATGACCAGGCGAAAACAACCCTGTATTTGGTGAGCAAACTCATGTATTCGTCCTCTTCCTCTTTCGAGAGGGACACACTGATGAAAGTCGTGCGTGACTATTCTATGGTGCCCAGATTCAACTCTTTTAGCTCGTCCACTGTGGATTGACCACCATCCTCTAGACCTTGCAGAGCGTCCTCCACTTCCTCTTTGGTCATACCCTCTTCGGATTCTTTGGTGATGGTGATGTGGTGGCACGAAGTTTCGCCTTCCTTCTGCTCTAAATTTCCATTATGAGGATTGGTGAAAACGATGTCGCGTCTCTTTACTTTGAACGAGCCTTCACTTGTGTTTAGAGTAACGAAGGTCTTTTTTTTTTTTCATGCGTGAAGGGACGGTACTATGGATTTCTCTATCAATTCTTGCCTTTCCTAATGGTTTCTGGTCCAATGATCCTTCGGCATTTTTAAGGTTGATTCGTCGCCAGATGGATGCTCGGGGTATTGACCCCCTCTTTCCTGTAGTCATTTCGTGGGCGTCAGCAGACTTTTCCCTTCCCTTTTGTCTGACTAGGGACATATTGGTCGAGGGGATCTTCAACCCTCTCGTGCTTTAAGCGATAAAAAATGGGAGTGCGGGGTTTTCCTTCGCTCTCCTTTGGAACTGCGCCTAGTCTTTCGAAGGCTGACGGTCGCACCACCACTGGCGATTGACAGATGATTTCCTTATTTCCTTCATTTGGGCGGAGTTAACCTTCGAAAGACTGAGCATTGAGTAACTCTGAGAATAATATGTGGGCTTCTCCTTTCTGCTTCTGTCATGCTTAATCTTTCAAAGACCAAGGCGCGTGTAGCAGACGATCTAATACGGTCGAAGGCTGAGGCTCTTTGATCTTTGCCCTCCTTTTTTCCTATATCATCAACTTCTTCTGCAGTGATATGATTGTTGTTGGCCACTTTCTCCTTCGCCTTTCTAATATGCGGTCTGGCTCTGACGGCTCATATCTGAGTTCTGCCCTCGACATGGGTATAGTGTGTCCTTCTTGTAAAATCTTCTTTTGAGTCGACAAGAGTTGGGGTTGCTCGTAAATCTTCAAACTCTTGAATTCAGTGTGAGTTGTGAAGTCGTAGCCTGCCTTCGCCAATAACTTGTAAGCCTTGGGATCGAATCCATCTTCAGTTCGCCTCTCGGGTAGCTTTAACTCCATCACTTCCGTCTCCGGCTTGTGGACTTCCTGCTATGTTGTCGGCGTGAGGGGTGTGACGAAACTCTCCTTTAGAATTTCTATGTCGCCGACCTGCAAACCTTTTGAGCATTCCGTAAAAGGTGAATCACCCTTTTTTCATCTCGACAAAGGGACATAATGCAGAATCGGAGGTTTTGAGGCTTTTTCGCCCCTCACCACGGGTGTTTCTCCAATACCGAGGGATATTCTATTCTCTTTTGGGTTGGAGGCTTGTACCTTGCTACCTACCCTTTTCTCTGTGTCTATTGGCGACCTCGACCAGGATCCACCTACTTTCTTTGCCAGCAAGTTCTCTGCTGGCATAGTCTCACCGTCACTCTTTAGGTAAAACTTTGCATCTACGAAGTGAGACTCGACCTCGAAAAACTGATTAGAATCTGCTTCAACCTTCTTAATCCTGTCTTGGTAAAACTTGAAACACTGATGTAGTGTCGATGTAATCACACCATTCCCATGAATCCAAGGGCGTCTCAATAGCAGTTTGTATGTGGTCTTTGAGTCTATCACATGAAACAGCGCATCGACCTTCAGATCGCCAATGAGGAGCTCCAAGCGTATCATGCCTATTGCCATTTGGCTGCCTTGATTGAAACCCTGAATTACTAATTTGTTGTTTGATAGCTCTTCCATGAGTATGCCCAACTGTTTCATAGTCGTCTTAGGTATTATATTGATGGTAGATCCGTATCGATGAGGATTCGACCCACTCTTTGTTCTCGAATGTATCCAGAGATGTACAAAGGCCTATTATGCAATTTGGATCCCAGTAGCAGATCTTCGTCTGAGAAGCCTATGAATGTGCAACACGAGGCATAAGCACATGCTACAGAGGTCGATGCACCAGAGGCGTTGGATTCTAAAAGTGCCTCAATGAGGGTCATCTTAGTTTCTCGTGGGAGTGAAAGCAGATCGTTTATGTTGAATGGTGACGAACCCTTTGGTTCTTCTGTCGACTTTAATGGGCCTAGAATGATATCTTCTTCCTCCCTGATACCAACAGCATGGCATGAGGCAGCCTCTGGTATCTCCTCTGAACCCCAATTGCAGAAGTTCTTCGGGAGGAAATCTGCTAACATCATCTGTCATCTGGGACGAGGAACATCCTCGTCTCTCCCGTCAACAGCCTTGGGCCTCCAAGCCTTTTTTCTACCCTTCCCTTTTTGTGCCTCGTTCCCTCTCTTGTAGCTTCTATGAGAGCGTAGCTCTTTCTGGATAAATTTCAGTCTTTCCTTCTTACGGCACGTCACAAGGATCCAGCCTTCGTTATCGTCATCGTCAGTGTGCCCTCCTCCATTTTGAGGATCTGTAGTTTGGACCTCATGTTGAAACCGCACTATCACAGGTTCGAAGGTCCCAAACTGGACTGAACTCTCCCTTTCTTCATAATATATAATTGGTGTCGCCACGTTTGGAGTCACTGTCATTGCAGCATGATTCGTTTGGACCACCTCATCTAGATCCAGCTCTATTTTCCTCTCACGGGCCAATTTGAGGATCTTCCTTCAGTACAAAACATTTTTCGACTAGATGGCTAACGACCTTGTGATACTTGCAGTAGTTGGGATCATCCATTTTGTCGCCCTGTTCCGGTTGTTTACATTCTGGTAGCTAGATAAGGTGGTTCTCCAGTAGTTACTCAAGCATATCCGCCACGTCAGAGTCGGGGAACAGGTAGACTTTTTTCTGTTGCTCCTTCAAGGTTAGGCGACGTCTTTCGCCTCCTTTGTCTTTCTTTTCTATCTTCTTCTCTTTCCCTTTCAAAGAGAACTTCAACGGGGTTGTATTAATGATCATTGATTTTTTTGTGGTGCCTTTCACAATTTTCTCGACGTCCTTCACCTTCTTTTTGTCTTTCTTCAGTTCGTGGCTCAGAAAGTCCCTCGTTCCTCTGTTGGCGATATTTAACTCCATGTCGTGAACGCGGGTCACCAATTCTTCAAAGGTACGGGGCTTTATTCCTTACAGGATATAGAGGAGTTCCCAGTGCATACCCTGCGTGCACATTTCTATAGCAGATAATTTGTGAGTTGATCTTTGCAATCCAGACTCAGAGCTCTCCATCGGTTGATATGGTCGACGACCGGCTCCCATTTCCTATGTTTGGGATTTGTCAGCTCCATCACGCTGACGGTGCACCTAGTGCTATAGAAGCAATTCAAGAATTCTCTTTCAAGTTGCTCCGAGCTGTTAATCACCTCAGGCTCTAAGTCTGTGTACCAGTCAAAAGCGTTCCCTTTGAGGGTTTTGACGAACTGTTTGACTAGTAGGTCTCCCCTTGTTCCCGCATTCTCGCATGTTTCTACGAAGTGGGCGATGTGTTGCTTTGGGTTACCCTTTCCGTCGAATTGTTGGAACTTTGGGGGTTGATACCCTGCAGGCATTCTCAGATTGTTGATCCTCTGGGTGTATGGCTTGGAGTACATGAAGGAAGTTTGAATCGACCCTCTATATTGAGCTCTTATGGAGGTCATGATCATGTCTTGCAGTTGTTGGACCGACAAAGAGGCCACCGAGGCTGACTGTTGCAGTTGGTTTTCTTGTAGCACGGTCTTCCCCTTGTTAGTTTTTTTTACCGTGGGTGCTTGGCTTGATTCAGTAGCCTCTCGAGACTGCTTTTGTTCTTTCAGGGTAGCAATCTCATGGGCTCGCTCCTCGACGGCTTTCATCAGAAAGTTAATCTTCCTTTCTATTTATGCCATGGCCGCTTTCGCCGTCACATCCGCCATCATGACAGAAATCACATTTGGCGGTGAATCTCTTTCCAGCTTGCTGGAGGCGGAAGTAAAGTTGTCAAACAAGGGGTTTTCCTTGATGACAACCCCACTTTGTGAGGATTCCATCATTTTCCTCAAGATGTTTTGGGCGATGAGGGAGCTCTGCTCTTGCTCCTGCATGACTTCTCTTGAGCGGTCGTGGGTGATAGGTCCCATGTACGAGCCGTTTATGGAGGAAGCTTTGGATGCCATCTTCTTAGGTGCCATTTGGCTTGTTTGGATGTTGAGAGAGAGATGAGAGGTAGAAAGGTCCCACTGGGTGTGCCAATTTATTCATACGAAGCTTTTGGAGAAACGTGTTTCGTGGAGTTGAACTTAAGTTGGTGTTGGTGTTGAAGTTGATTTGTTGCGACGTGGTTCGATCTATAATACTTGATCCTCTGATTCTCTTTCAATTGGGTGAACGTGCTTACCGAACGTTTTTTAAGTAGAAGTCTTGGAAGAGTCTTTGTGTCTTCAAGGGTCTTCTATCTTATAGGAGTGCAGTTTCAGGAGTCTTAGGAGTCTTCTGCTTGTTGATGAATTCTCTCTAGGCTCTCTGAAGGTAGAAAATGCGCCCCAATTCTCTGGTAGGCCTCGTGGGCCTGGGCTTGGTTGGTCCATAGGCCTAGTCCTCGGACCTGATTGGTTGGACTTGAGCCTGATTCGACATTTAGATCAAATTCAGCCTACTTTCGGGCTTATTTAGACTTTAACCCAAATTATAATATCAAATTGGGTCAAATTAATTTTGTCTGATTCAAATGGTCTATGAAACCATGTGGCGTCATCAGAAATTGTCTTCAATTCCAATTCGACTCCGTTCCAAATTTGATGGTTTGGAATTTCTTGACGTAGTAATTTGTGATTGGTTCAAAATTTCTCAACAGTGTTTATAAATTAATTTTAAAAAATAATATACCAAAGGCGCCTCAAAATTTCCAACCATGGGTTTTTTTTTTTTTTTTTTAATTGTTTGTTTGTATAATTTTTAAAAAACATTTTCATATTTTAAACATTGGTGACGAATGCCCGCCGATATTAGTATTTTTGTGGAGCGAAACCGAAATCGACCAGTGGCTGCAGTTCAGGCGAAGAGACTGCGCCACCGATGAACTCCATTCTATCATCTTCATCCCCATCCCCTCCAATTTTCAACCACAAAAAATCTTCTCTTCCAATTCTAATTTCCCATTCATTCACTTCTCCTCCGATTCCCAGAAGCACATCCTATTCCCCTCTTCGCGTCTCATCTTCTTCTTCAGATAATCCGGCCATCACCGTTCCATCTCCGCCCAAAAACGCCTCTCTCGACACCCTCCAATCCGCTTCTCATGTCGTAAGGGACTTTTACCATGGAATCAACCGCCACGACCTCGCCTCCGTTGAACCCCTCATTGCTGAGAATTGCGTTTACGAGGACCTTATCTTTTCTCGCCCTTTCGTCGGTCGCAAGGTACGGTATGCACCCGTTTATCAATTCCTCAGCTCGTAATAACATAACCCCTTTTGCATTTATGCAATATTGATGAAGGTTTTGTGACCCAATTGATGCAGGAAATTCTTCTTTTCTTCAAAAAGTTTAACGATTCCATCAGTAAGGATCTCCAATTTGTTATTGATGATATCTCCACCGAAGACTCATCAGCTCTGGGTGTACTTTGGCATTTAGGTAATTTTTATGTCATGTGTAACATTGAAATATAGAGCATTTGTTTTGGCATTTAGGTGATTATTGTTTGAAATTCATTACAGAATGGAAAGGGAAAGAGTTTCCTTTTAGTAAGGGATGTAGCTTTTATCGCTTGGTTGATGTTGCTGGCAAGAAACAAATAATGTAAGTATTATTTCTATTTTCTTCTTCACCTCGTTGAGATATGCAGTGTTATTTAATAGCTTGTCATGGCCTGCTAATTAAATTGTTTACTTGCCTTGTTTCAATTAACAGATATGCAAGAGACAGCGTAGAGCCTGCATTCAAGCCTGGGGAGATTGCTTTGGTATGTTGATTTTGCTTTCTCTTTCTTTTTGTTTTTCCTTGTTCATAGATGTGGGTGCCCCTCCTAGTACTCTAATCATATTTATACATTGTTTGTATCTCTTAGGAAGCCAAATAATCAAGTAATTTAAACTTTTGATGATGATTTCTATAATATGTCTGGGACAAGACAAGTTGAGACCAAATGTTGTTGGAATTTAGTTCTTATGAACCATTTTTGTCATACATAGAAATCGTCAATTATATCCCCAAAAGTAATGACCTTGAAGTGTAATTGTCTATCTCTATTCATTAACTTGTGCTCTCTAGTTGCCTCAAACTTTAGTGTTTTGGTACATTTATAGGATCCAGAGTATTTGACATGATGTGCTGTCTTTGCTTATAGAAGCAAGCCCTAGCTCGGTTGAAGAAATGGGATTTGATATGGAGCGTTTAACTTTATGAAGTGGTTAAGGGATTTTGTTTGTGGTTTTAGATTACTAGCATCATTACTTCCAGTGCCACAAACTCATGGAGAATATCCAAAGATTTTCATTTAATTTTTTAAAATACTGAGTTTTCTTTTAGTACAATTATTGCGGAGTGGAGGATTGAACTTCCGATCTCTTAGATCGAAGAACATGCCAATACCATTGAGCTAAGCTCACTTTGACGTGAAGATACTGAGTTGTTACAACATTGATTTTATCTTTTTTCCCTTGATTTTGTTTTTCAGATGGTTTCGTTGATGAATAATAAAAGTTGGGCTTCGAATTCTAGCACATAACTAGATCATACAGGACATTGTGAGGCTCTGAGATTTCTAAATTCTAGATAGATGTTCGTTTAAAATGAAATATGAGACTTGTCTAATTGAAATGAGGATCCTTTGTGATTTAACAAATGAGACAGTGCTCTATTTAGTTTCTTGAGTTTTTGAGGTATTGATATTAGCCACGAATAATTAATTTATATCTATTATCATACCATTTAAAAAAATATATATATATATACATATATATTTCTTCTCATTATCCAAGTGACTTCTCTTTTACCATCACTTTTTCCTTTTTCTACCTTCATTCCTTGTACATATTCGAGCTAGGTTGTTGATTAGTAGCTCTCACTAGGATTATGTTACCAGGTCAACTTAATAGCTCTTTGCGGTCCCAAGTAGGATTACGGTCCCAAGTAGGTGTGTGCATCGGTCGGTCGGTGCCAGTTTTGGAAGAAAACCGACCAAGAAAAATACGTGAAATCCGATCAACGGTCGATCAATTTTGTCTCTTTTTTTTTCAAGCAAAGCCAAAGTGAATGAGAATGAAAGATGAATTGATGAAGTGTTATTGTTAGGTTAACATAATTTGCAACTTTTTAAAATTTAAATCAATCATTTTTTATGAAAAATTTAAATCAAGAAGTGGGCTTAGAATTTAGGTAATACAAAAAAGAAAATAATAAATGAATACTAAGGCAATAGGCTTGAGTTTGGGTTGATGGTAGTGGGCTTACTTTTCTATTTATTGTTTAGAAAATAAAAATAAAAATAATATTTATGTCGGTCGGTCGGTTTTCCTTTCTTTTATGAAAAACCAATCGACCGACCTCAATTTGGTCGGTTTCGATCGGTTGATCGATTTTTGGTACTTTTATGCTCACCCCTCCCAAGATTTCTGTAGATGTTAAATTTTGTTTTGCAATGATACCCTCAGCTGCATATCTGACCTGATTTCTAGAATTACAATTCTGCTTAATTGTGTCATAATAACTTCACTTTGGGAGTACAAAGCAACTCGTTTCAATTGGTTTGTACTTTGTTTGTAGTGTTGCTCTTACTCTGTTCATGCTTATGCGCATTTGTGGTAATAACTGGATCCTTGATCTTTGCACTTTCTAAAGCCTTTGCCACATCAATTGCCGAATATGGAATAAAATTCGCTAAATTATAAAAAATACCTCTTGAACTTTGTACTTTGTATTAAAAATATCCTTAAACTTTCAAAAGTTTCAAAATACCCTTGAACTTAAAAAAAAAAAAAAAAGTTCAAAAATGCCCTTGCTGTTAGTTTTGAATGGAAATAGTTAAAAGTTTTGTTTAAAAAAAAATCCTAAACTTTCAAAAGTTTCAAAAAATATCTTCACCGTTAGTATATGAGCAAAAATTGTCCACATCTCGTTTAAAAAATACTTTAAAATTAAAAAAATAAAAATAAAAATACTCATACTGTTAATATGGTGATCAATTTGTTTGAAGTTTTTTAAATTTCGAAATATCCAATTTTAAAACAAATTATACCAATATTCTTATTTTTTTCATATATATATAGATATATTATTTTTTCTCTTAATTTTTCAATTCTTAGCTTACACCAATTTTTCCAGCAAGTTAAATCATAAAATCTCACAAAATTCCAGAGTCAAAATCTCCTCTTAAGACATACCAAAATGATAAATAGTCAAATAAAAAAATGTATTTGATTATTAACACAGATACTAAACTACTAAGGTACAACTTTGTTAAAATATTTAAGTTGTAAAATCCCTTGATGCCTTCTTTATTCTTTTTCTTCTTATTAAAGTTCATATACCTGAATAGAAGTGTACAATTTTATTGATTTATTCATAAATAAATGTTAACAAAAAGCGGAGTATGAGGGTATTGAAGAAGGGATGGGAGAAAAAACATGAAAAATAAAGAAGTAAGAAGGTATTAACAGTCTTTATTGTAAGAGTGTTTTTTTAATTTTTGTAGGGTATTTTTGAAACTTTTTAAAGTTATTTTTGACACAAAACACTAATAGTTTCATTCAAACTAACCATAAGGATATTTTTTTTGGTAGTTTAAGAGTATTTTCAAAAATTTTAAAAGTTTAAGAGTATTTTTTACACAAAGTGCAAAGTTTGGGCCTTTTTTTTTTTTTTTTTTTTTTTTTTTTTTGTAAAATTTAGCCAATAAAATTCTTGGGATTTCATTTGCATGTTGCAGCACATGTGATGTCTGATAAAATATATCAGTTTCTTCCTGTTTCCATTTTTCTATACCTCTTTCAGCTAAAGCCAGAAGCACTAGAGAAATTTCTTTGAACATGCCATGGTCATTTGCATAATTTCTCATCTCATTTGACTTTGAGGCTTCTAGATTTTCAAATACAGGAAATAGACAAATCGGAGTTGGACTTTGATTTGATCAATTCTCTTCTACTTCGTATCATCTTGGTTTGCACTGTTGTGAATACATAAATCACAAGTATACAATGGTTATATATATATATATATATATTTACAGTAATCTCGCTTTATAAATGTTCATGGATGAAAATAGATTTTCAATTTCCTGTTAGAAAGTGTTTGCTGAGTTTTTATGTTTGTCATAATTTGATTCGTTTTCTTCCTCTACAGACAGCCATTAGAGGTGTAACTTGGCTTCTGGAACAATTCCCTCAGCTAGCAGATCGCCTATAATCCCTCTTTCTCTCACCAGGAAGAATTTATTAATCTATAACATCCAATATTATTTAGTATAAATGTATATTTAGCATAAGGTCAAATTGTATAAATTCTTGATTGCTGTATTAGTTTGTTTAAGAGAGAGAATATGATGTCAAGCTTGCAAAGGAGGTGAAATACAGGTTTTCTCCGGATCGTAATTTCATACCATCAATGAAATTGTTTCTTATTCAAGATATAATACTGATACTAAGAGAATGGCCGATTATAATAAATAACTACTTCAGAAACATTTAGTTGTGATTTTTTTTTAAAAAAAAAGGTTATAAGATATTAAACACATGAATTATGAGAATGGAAACTAGAAACTTTGTTATTGTCAGACAGTTGGTATCACCATTTTAGCCCCTCAATTTTGAAAATTGGGTTTAAATGGTCCATTTGCTAATTTGTTACATTAATTAGGTATACTTTTTATTATTTAAATACTACATGTTATTTTAAAATTATATAACAAAAATACCCTTGAACTTTGTCATATGTTTCAAAAATATCCTAATACTTTCAAAAGTTGTAGTATTACCCTTGAGCTTTCATAAATATTTCAAAAATACCCTTTGAGTTAAAATTCATTAGAATTTGGACGAAAATTGGGATGTGAAATGTTGTAGTAGGTGACATAGAACAAAAATTTGAATCACCACATTGTTTTAGGTCATCTCCACGTAGTTCCAAGTCCCAATTTCTATTCAAAATTCTAAAGAATTTATATTCTAAATGTAGTTTTAAAATATTTATAAAAATTAAAGAATAATATTGCAACTTTTGAAAGTATAGGGGTCTTTTTGAAACAAAAAGAAAAGGTTAAGGATATTTATTATAATTTAGTCTTAAAAAAAACATATTTTTCTCTCCTCCCTCCTTTTCTCCCTTCCTCATGACCACCCTTGCTTTTCATCTTGAGGAGAAAAGGATAAACAGAAAAATATATATATATATTTTTTAATTTAAAAATATCATGTGGTATTTAAAATAATAATAAATTGATATAATGTAAAAAATGGAAATGGGACCATTTAAACTTATTTTTTAAAATTAAAGGATTAAAATGATTAAATTGAAATTTTGGGAAACCAAATATACCTATTTGCAAAACCTTATTATTTTGAAAAGAAACTTTCTTGTTTAGTGGTTTTATACGTAAAATGTTAGAAATAAGAAATCTACTGACCCTTTGATGGCTCAACTGGAATTTTTATTTATTTAAGGCTATATTATTAACATTTTTTAAAAATATGAAATTAAACCTAAATTTTCTTTGCATTATTTAAAAATGTAAAATTAAATCCAAGGAGAATTTAATCAAACTTGTTCAATACCAACTTTCACATGTTTTATTTTTCAAATTAGAACTGGTTTGAAATAACTTTTTAAGTGCATTTTTTTTTACGCATTTGTAAAGTCAATCGAGATAGGTCCATACTCCATAGATACATTCATTTTGAGATTTATTTAGTTTTGACATAGCTACATACCTCTATAGATTAATCAACAACACGATTCTTTATAGGATAATGTCATCTTCCATAACACGATACTATCGACTTTTGGATTTTACGATTGTTCTAATTATGCTTTTTGCTTTTAATATTATATATGTTGAAAATTCTTTGAATGTTTCTCTCATTTACCATCATACTCATTTGATTATGGGAAATGACTTAACAAACATCAAACTAGTGTTAGTTGTACGTGAAAGAAAAAAAAAGTTTTATGATGCACTATGAATTATGAAATTATGAAATATGGTTCTTGTTTGCTTTGATACAATGACTCATTATTGTCATTATTGAGTAAAAGAATCAATATGATCTAATTATATATATAATATTCTTAAAATTTTCGAACTTTCTGATTTATAAAACTTAAAAAAAAACCAAAAAAAACAAAAACAGAAACAGAAACAGAAAAACAAAAAAAATCTGTTTATCATCATCATTATTGTTGTTATTTTTTTTATCTTGGAGTAAAAACTCATTTAGACATTTTTTTTCCGTTCATTTACATGTAGAACAAGTGTGTAGATCTACTTGTGGTAAGTTATGTATTGCAACATTTTTTGAAAAAATGATTTCCAGATTAAACAATTAATGAAAAACATATAATAAGTTAATTGAACAAAAACAAAATATTTAAAAGTTCGTTAAAACACTATTTTGGTCTAAATATTTTGAGTTTCATTTCATTTTAGTCTTTTACTTTTCTTGTCCAATTTTAGATCATGTAATTTTAATAAATCTTCTATTTCAATTTAAAGTTAATTTTTATCGAAAATGTTTCCATAATTATAATAACTTTCATGTAAGAAACTACGTAAGTATATTTTCACAGAAAAATTAACTGCATGAATAAATTATAAGATATATTGAAACTATAATATTAAGGAAAATGGTATTAAAATAAAACAAAACTCACATTACACGACTAAAATGGTATTTTAAGGAAAGTTTAAAGAATAAATTTATATTTAAAAAGAAAACCCCAAGTCAACTATCAACAGCTTGGTGAACGCGCATTGTAGGATGAGATAGAATCAAAGTCCTTGCCTCCCAAGCTTCTTTCCTTCATCAAATTCTATTTAACTGTAAACCTTTCCTCTTCTTCCCTTCAAACCTTTCTCTTTCCCTTTTTCTCTCCTCAGCTCAATTTTAGCATTCAAAAATGAAGAGGGAAGGTCGCCAACATGGCATGGTAAGAACCTACCGGATCATCCCTTCCCCATGGAATCCAAGACCCGAAACCCAATTCGTTAACGAGCTTGATTTCCCTCCTACTGCTGGCCTTTTCACAAAGGTCTCATCCAAGCCTACCAACCACTCCAAGTTCACCGGAAAATGCAGCAAGCCCCGTTGCTCTGGCTGCAGGCTACACCCGGTTCAGAAGGCCAAGGATAAAACCAAGGGATCTCATAAGTTCAAGTCACACCATCTCCTCATTGACTACTACTTGCTGGATGACTTTGACGAACGCCCCAGCTTTGTCGATGATGAGGGTGACGACCACTTACTAGAAGAAATAGATATTGAGTTGAGGGATGGAGATATTCATCGCCACGACGACGGTGACGATCAGCCGCAGAAAGTAACAGATTCTGAATTGAAAGTCGAAGATGAAATGAGTTGCTACAGAGTGGAGTTCGTCGTGGATGAAACCATGGAGGGGGATGATAGTTGGTGTTTGATAGAAGAACGACACACAATCTAATGGACCATGGATGAAGCAATTGAAAAGTAACAGACACCTTCCATTCATGGCTGTGTAACTTCTAGCCTCAAAACTTTTATCAATGTGGATATGAATAATGGTTTCAAACTTTACAAAGTGGGTTCTCACTGTAAATCCAGGATCAAAGGGAGACACTTTGAATAGATATCTAACTCTGTTCTTTGGATATCATTTTCATTCAATCTTTCACTGTTTTCTATTTCCCCAATTTCAGATGCTACACTTTGTTGAATTCTGATGAATAAATGATAACTTCATAGGCCATCAAACCAATGTTCTCTACATATACTGATATTTTTATACAGTAGTTCATATCAAACGTGGCTTTGTTACATAAAAATTGACAGATTTACCAGTAGAACAAAATGGATCCACTGTAATTTAGAGGATGTCGAGATCTGGTTACCTCATGAATAAATGGAAATGGCTTCAAGGCTTCAACAGAAGTGAAAGTATTGGGAAGGAATGAATATTCTGCTTGACCTTCACTGCTGAATGTTAGGAGATGTGTTCTCATGAGCTGACATTAAAGTTTGTAATGACCGAGAACGAGCCTTTCCCTGGACATTCTTATTCATGCTTCTGGTGCTTTTAACTGGAGGCACATGGCTAGAATGGGCCATTGTAGCTTCTCCTGTTTTGGGGCTGGTCTTTCTTCCTAGTTTTGGCGATGGGGGATGACACTTGGGAACCTCCTAGGAAAAGAAAGGGACAGAAATATTTACACAAATTCGTTGCCTGTAGTATAATGCTATCAGCATGTAGGATTTTACTCGAGTTTACTCTAAATTATGCCGAATAAGTTGAAAATCCCTTGTTACCTCGTTGTTCTTCTGTGCTTTTCGATCCTTGTAAAAGTTTGGCAGCGGCCTGGCTTTGAAGCAGAAGCTTTGACGCAGTTTAGTTATTTCTGTTTCGGCTTTCTCCTGCAGGAATGTTAGTCTGTTAAGTCGTGACTCACTGTCAATAAGTCGGTTTACAGATTACTAAGTAAAGTTTTTGATGAGATACCTTTAGCTTAGTTTGAAGTTGCACCTTTTTTTGTGACTCATTTGTGTTGAACTTCTCTTCAAGTTTCTGTAAATATTGAGGAGAAACAAATAATCAATTAGAATTTGAACAAACAAAAGTTATTGAATTTGAAAAAGACACATGACAAGTATGCAGCAAAAGCTTGCCTCCTTTCTTCTCGCTGCTCTTTCATCGGTTCTCAAGCTGAAAGGGGTGAATGAAAATGGCGAGTACGATTTGTTTCTGCAATTAATACACAAGAATTTTGGCCAATTATCACCTAGCAAATTGAAAACTAAAAGATAACATGATGAGGCCACTTCAGTTGCAAAACATAGAAGATGAAACTCAAGTAGCAGACATGAGAAAAACTACTACCTTTTCTTTTCTGACCAGGGTGTAGCAGAAGGATGCTTTTGAGACTCATTCTTCATTGCCTGCAGAGTACCAAACATTACAGAAAGATTGAGAAAAAAAAAATCCCATATTTAAAAGATACATTCGTATATAAAAATGAAAGGTGTGGCAACCGTATTCGGTGTCCTAAGAGGAGTTGGACAATCTTTAGCTGGTTTTGAAGTACTGGACCCAGCTCTTGAACGTTCAATCTTTCTCATGACTGTTGAAGTTAACTTGTTGAGTTCTCGAATGGGTGTAAAGTTAACTGCCATCCTAAGAGATTTAGGAGTAGATTTCCTTTTATCTGCCGACTCCATTACATACTTGTTAGCAACTTGTTTTGGAGTGGCATTGTTAGATTTCCTTTTATCTGCAGACTCCATTACATACTGGTTAGCAACTTGTTTTGGAGTGGCATTGTCAGATTTCCTTTTATCTGCAGACTCCATTACATGTTTGTTAGCAACTTGTTTTGGAGTGGCATTGTCAGATTTCCTTTTATCTGCAGACTCCATTGCATATTTGTTGGCAACTTGTTTTGGAGTCGCATTGTTAGATTTCCTTTTATCTACAGACTCCATTACATATTTGTTGGCAACTTGTTTTGGAGTGGCATTGTTGAGACAAGAAGCTGGAGCAATTGGTTTGGCAGGTGTAGATGGGAGGATCTTAGATGATCTGTCAAACAATGAAAGCTTTGAATCCTTTGACGACGAAGTAGCTGCTTTCTTCTTGCTAATGGTGCTCGGTTGCTCCCAAGTCTGGCGGGAACTCTGCAAAAACAACACAAATAGTATCAATATCCATTTCCCAGATTTCGCAAGACTAATTAATACAAAAAGAAAGCAAGTAGCAGTTGAATCCGTTTGAATCCTCCTATTCTTACTTGCCACTGTCATCTACATATTTCCCAATTTGACATGAATGAGAAACAGCTAGCATTACCTTAGGAAGAGATTTTTCCATTTGTGGTGTCCGATTGAACTCATTTTCAGTCAACCCATCATTCAAATCAACCATAACTTTCAACTCAACCTTCTGGGGAACTTCCTCGATCACTTGGTGGGCAACGCCTGAATCACCTCCTTCAACCTCCCTGCTACCAACTCTCTCCTCCCTAAGATCAGAACCGTTGCAACTGTCATCGCCACTGGCAATAGCAACAAAATCTTGCCCAGTTACAACCTCAACCCCATGTTGCTGGACGGCATCAGAGGTCGGCATTGCAGTCCGCAGAGAAGCAGAGCGACCAACATCACTAACATTCTGTTTCGTTTCAGTTTCTTCGGTAGATTTCGAAGAAGAAGCAGCATTTTCTTGCTCGAGCAAGGCCGCAGCTCGCTGAGCAGCAACCTTCTTGTAATGGGCTTCAAAGAAAGCTTTCTTCTGAGCAACAGATCCAGGGCGAGAAAACTTTTCAGCTTCTTCAACATATCGATTGTGGGAAAAAGTAGACCATTTCTCCCAAGCCAAAGACTCCGAAGTGAATCTCCCGAAGGAGACGGACTGGGAAAGAGCATGAATTGGAAGATTACCCTAAAAGAAACAGAGAAAGACAGAGAAGAAATGATTGAAATGGAATGGAATTGAAACAAAATTTGTAGAAAATTACAAAAGGGTATGGTGGGGACTGACTGACCTCCATGGATTCATTGGGAAAACCGGAAGTGTAAGAGAAAGGGTGCTGCATGAGGCAAGTTGAATCTGCCATGGAAGCTCCAAGTGAAAGAAACAAAAACAAAAGGAAGAACCCAAGATGGGGAAATGGTATTGTTGGAGTTGTATTATTGCAAAGGGGGTTTCTGGGTATTATTTTGTCATGTCGGAAAAACTGGAAGCTTTCAAATTTTGAATTTCAAACCAGAGAAAAAGAAGCTCGGGTACAACTTACAACACTAAAAAGCTAAAAAAAAGCAAAAGGAGGAAGATGATTCTCCATTTTTTTTTTTCCTCATTTCATTTCCCTAGTGGGGCCTGCCTACAAATTTTCCATGGAAATATTGATAAAAATAATGGATATTTATGAAAAAATTATAAAATTCAAAATTCAAAAAATAATTTAAATTAGTAAATAAATATTTTATAATTTTTAAATATATTAAAATATTATTATTTATATTAGGTTTACCTTAATGACATTTTGTTATTTATTTTTCATATTTCATGTTTTTTTTTTCTAAGATGCAATAAAAATATCGATTCACCCATCATATCGATGTTAAATCTATGAAAATATAGAAATATAGCTAAATTGACGTAAATTTAATATCATGTTATTTGGTTAAAATACATTTTTCACTTGTAATTTCAATAAATTTTAAATTTAATATTTTAAAATTAATTTTCATCAAATTGGTTACATAATAATAACAATAATATTTTTCAGGTAAGAAAATATAATATGTAAATGAAAGTGTTAATAGATAACACAGAGTTTTTTAAATAATCAATAATAAATTAATAGTAAAATTAAATTTAAAGTTTATTAAAAAGTAAAAATACTAAAATTAAACAAAACTTCATAGTACAAGGAGCAATATGTTATTTTAACCTTGTTTTTCATATTATTGTTTTTAAAGTTTTGATTATTTAACTTGATTAAATTATTAGGTTGGCCCTTGATTTGGGTTTTGTTGGTAGTTTGAAAACTTTTCATTAATAAATGTTTATCTTAATTACTTGAGATGTAATATGTTTGGTTGTATTATTTAAAAATTATATGGCGGATAATCTTAAAAGCTCATTGATATTACTAGATACAAATTAATTAGTTTATGAAACAAAATTTTTAATCTATAATCTTTCTATATATTTTAATCTCTCTCAATAACCATGTTAATTTCATTAATTCCTTTCATCAATCACTTCATAAAGAAAATTTATTCAACTATAGAGGGCCATAAAGTGATGGTTACTCCAATAAATATTAGATGAAAGATTAAAAATACATAGCTTAGAGTAAATTACCATTTAAATAACTTCTTTATGTATTAAGATTCATTAAAATGCTCTTATTTACTTCACGTGTTCATTGACCAAGACAAACAATTTGAATCAAAATTTAGCTAAATAACTTATTACAAAAAATTAAAATAATTAAACTAATTTTGTTTTAGTACAACAAGATAGAAAGGACGATTAAAGGTTGGACTTCTGTTAGAGTCATTTTATTTTCTAAGATAAGGGTAGAATTAAAAAGTAATTTACACTCAAATTATGGAATTGGCTTAGAAGTTTAGAAAATGGAGGAAGATGTTGGGTCCCATTTAGTGAAGAACAATTCAATAGAATACCGGACTTCAACGGCCAGATTTTGTAGGTGAATTTAAATTTAAAGTGGCCTCAACGGCTCAATAAATAAATAAAAAGCTAAATTGGAACTTTTCATATTATTTATCAATTATTATTATTTAGGGTTTACTTTTTTTTTTTTTTTTTATTACAAAGAAAATGTGCAAGAAATAGAATAGAATAGAAACTGCAGAAAGTGAAATTCCTAGATCATGTGGTGTAAAAGCTTCCTTTTTGGAGTGTTTAAACCGATCAACGGCTCAAATGCTTACGTGTAAGAATGTCATTGAAGCATATGTAGAGCTTTTTTTTTTCTCTTTTAAAGTTCAATAATGATAGAGAAAAGATTGAATCGAATTGTAACTTTTGAAACGAAGATTGATGATGTATTTATTAAATTGGACTCTGAATTGGTAAAATATAGTGTAAATCAAGGTTCAAAATATTATTGCAGTTGTCGATTTTATAGAAATATCGATATCGATAGAAATTTCGAGAAACTTTATGAAAATTGATGGAAATTGATGGAATTGTTATAATTAGTTAATGAAACTTTGATTATGACCTAATTAGATTATATTTGACCATTTTTAATCATTATTTCTATAAAGTAAATGTGTGTTTGGAATAAATTTTCAAGTGTTCAATTTAAAAAATAAGTCATTTTGGATAAAATTTGAGTGTTTGACAACCACTCAAAATAATATTTCAAATATATTTTAATTAACTTTTATAAAAAATACATAAATAAAAATGAGTTTTTTTCAAAACATTTTTTTTTCTTAAGTCAATTCAAATGGGCCCTAAGACAATATTTAGAGATATAGTGTAAATATTTGTGTAAATATCGTTGCAAGAGCATAAATTTAAGAAAGAAATAGAAAAATAATTACAAAATAATATCAAATTTTATTTTATTTTTTTAAGACTTTTTTCTTGGAAATGAAAACTTTAGATGGTAAAAGAAGCAAAACTCACACCAATTCAATACTAAGGTGAAATGACATGAAATTTCAATGGAAAAATATTTGAATGAAATTAAAAATATATATATGTTATTTTCATCAATTTTCGTTTCTTAGAAATGAACGATTTAGATGGCAAAAAATAAACTTACATCAGTCCAATTTTGAGATGAAATGATATGAAAAATCAGTAGAAAAATGTTTGAATGAAGTTAAAAATAAATACATGTTATTATTTCTCTCAAATTTGGTTTCTTGAAATTAAAAGCCTTTGATGGTAAAAAATAAAACTTGAATCAATTCAATTTTGAGGTGAAATTGTACATTGATGTGTGAAACTATACAATTCATGTAATCAAGATAAATTTATAAACCTTAAAAAATTTCTATTGAATCTAATTGCTTAAAAAATTTCGAAATTTCAATAGGGAAAATCGAAATTTCTCTCATACTGAAATTTCGATCGAAATTTTAAACTATGACGTAAACATCTTTTTTGAGGAGCTTGTGGAAAAGCAGAGTTGTTCATAGAGCAAGAATTTGCACTTGAAAAACTATCAAGGATGCTATTTTTACCAAGAGAAGTATATTTAAAAGGAAATTATGCATATTAATTGTTTGTGCTATTTTCCTAATATGAACCTTTCTTTTCTGAATAGGAATGTGGATAGCTTAGAGGTTTTGTGGAAGCAGAGGACTAATATAAGGAACGAAGAAGAGAGACAAAGGCATTCTCATCTTGTGGAGTATTTGGGCATATCAAAATTCTCCTAACCAAAATGGCTCTAAAGCTCATGTTACAAACCCAACATCAAAATTCACAAAGCTCTAGAAGATAGGATCAAGTAGAATTCTCAACGCATGAAGGTTTCGAGACCCACTCGAGTCCGAAAAAATGGAAGCCTCCTCCAAAAAGTTATTGGAAGATCAATATAGATGCTTCATGGTCTGTCTCATCAACCAGAGGAGGTTTGAGTTGGATTATCCGAAACTCTCAAGGGTCTCTAATTGGTGCTAGATGTAAAGAAACTCGCAAGAACTAGCCAATCATAGCGCTTGAAAGGCTAGTAGTTTTAGAAGGGCTCAAGAGCTTAAAGAACCACTTTGAGGACTCTATTATTCTTTATATAGTGGTTGAATCAAACTGTCCAGATCTCATCAAGATCATTAACAAGAATTACGAGGATCTCAAGTAAGTGAGAAACATTGTGGAAGAAATTCTTAGTTTTGTTTCTTCCATTAAAGTGGTGGATTTTTGTTTATGTAAAAGATCCTGTAACAAAACTACTCATGTTCTGGAAAACTTAAAGACCTACCTTCCAAGTCTTTTTGTTCCTCTGCGTCTTCCTTGGAAGACAAAGCATTTTTCTGGTCGAATTGTATTTCGGAGTAGGTTTCCTTCATTGTTAGGGAAGATCTCTCTTATTTAGTTGTTTGTGCTATCTTTTCATCACACATGTATATAATGTAAACATAAAAATGAAAACACACAAATGTCAATAATTAACGTCAATCAAATGCGTCAAATCGAATATAGCTTCATTGGCATACAAGTGTGTTAGTAACCACAAGGTTTGTGGTTCGAATAGCAATCAAACGTCATGTCAATTATCGTTGAGCTAAACTCACTTTAGCTACTAAGATTAAAATTGACCAAGAATTATGTAAGGGGGTGTTTGGCTCACCAACATGAGTTTAGTTAAGTTGCTATAATATACCATCTCATTGTTTGACCCACAAACTTTAATGTTGGTGGAGTTGAGTTGGTATATTTTACTAACTCACCCCAATTCTCCCTTCTTTCCATATTTGCAATTTCTCCACCCATCGGTCACTGTCACACTCTGACAACTAACTCTGGGCTCTGACAACTCTGGCGACTAACTTCGGGCTACAACAACCACCTCCGACGACAATTCAGACAAAAAAAATTTGGACTCCGACAACCACCTCTGATGATAGTTTCGGCGACCAACTCCGAGCTCCGAAAACCTTCCGCGACCAACTGAGACAACCAATTCTGGCCTCCGATAACCATCTCCGGTGACCCAACTCTGACAACCATCTTTACGCTACCAACTCGACAACTAATTGGCTCCGACAATAAACTCCGATGACCTACTCCAACAACCACCTTTGTAGGCTCCGACTACAAACTGCAATGAAAATCACCTTCGATGATCTTCTTTGAGCGAGCAACTTCGACAACCAACTCGAGGCTTCGATAACCACCTTTGACGACAAACTCCGACAACCAACTCTAATACAACCTTCGTGTAACTAATTTTGGACTCCGAAAGTCACCTTCAACTACAATCTCTAGCGAAAATCATATTCGATGATCAACTTCAACGACCACTTTCACCCGACCAACTCTGGTTTGAATACCACCTCCGATGACAAACTTCAACAACCAATTCCAATACACTTTTATGTGACCAACTTCAGGCTCCGACAACCACCTCCGACTACAGACTCCAATAAAAATAATCTTCAATAATCAACTTCGACAACCACTTCCGACTACTATAAAACTGATGATTGTTAAAGTATGTTGTAGGGTTGTTGATTATATAAAAAGTATTATTTTGTCTACACTAAGTGCAATATTTATACGTAATGAATTCACATATCAAACGAGTGTTAAGAATATTTAGACAAAAAGTATGTTTGTAGTTGAAAAGTATGTAACATATAAAAAAAACCATAAAATGGAATTTTTTTTCTTAGAACATTTTCTAGCAAGAATTAGTGAAAAATAGAGATTTTTCTTTGATGATCTTCCAAATTTAGAGGAAATGAAAGTGAAACTGTTAAAGAAATGTGGTGACATTCCATTTGGTTGTTACGATGATAGGGGAGATTTAATTAAAAAAAATTCATGACATAGTAAAAATATAGAGCAACAATAGGAAGAAGAAGAAAGGGAAGAAGATGATAATGAAATTCATGGAGAAAATTTAGCTAGAATCAAAAGTTTGATTTCACTTTAATTTCTCATTTTATTTGACCATATTTCTACAAGAAATGTAATGGATTAGTTGTTGTTCATAACCCAAAAAAGAAAGAATGAAAGAAAGAAAATTTTTAAAAATTAAAAGAAAAAAATTGTAATCCATATTTTATTCAAACAAAGATAAATAAAATTATTGAATAAAAAAGTTTTTTAAAAAATAGTAATAATAAAAGCATATGATTTAGAGTTTGAAAAAATGCATTAGAAACGCGGACATATGAACTCAACTCTGCACCCTAAACACAGACATATAAACTCAGACCAAATAACTCTGCACCCCAAACACAAAATGAACTCTACAGACATATAAATTCTAGACATCTATCTTAACTCATTGCCCCAAATAGCCCCTAAAAGTGATAATTAGGTGCAACATATGTTACACCTAATCCAATTCCATATTTCCCATTTTTACACAAACAAAGGAAATTTTTTTTTTTTAAAAAAAAAATCATTTTCCTTTTAAAAAATACAAATTTACCACATGGCAGATTTTTATTTGATAACTCCCTAGGATGTAGAGAGATAGTTATGGCCTAGAAAATACCCAAATATTTTTCATTATTTAAACAATCGACTTCTACTATAAAGAATTAAAATAATAATAAATACATGAATAAACCCTTTTCTGTCCTAGAAATTAATATCAAGTATGAGTAATAAATTATAAACTTTCAAATTCAATTCTTTTTATATAAAAAAAAATAATAAGAAAGCTATATTTACAACATCATATTGATGGATAACTCAAATTTTAGGAGTCTAATCCTAACTCAAAAAACTTCTTATTACATAATAACTTATACCTAGCCTCCCAAATATATTTCTTGATATGAAAAATAGGGGACAAGTTTTTTTTTTCTTATCCTTCATCTCAATTAGAAGTAAACCTATATAAAGATAGACAAAATTTCATTTTCAAAACTTGTTACATATATAATCTCTTTTTCCATTCTAAAAAAGTAAAAAATAAATTAGGCGAAATAATTTTTCCTCATTCGATAATTTTTACTTGATTTGGACCGAAACCCGACCCTAGCTAGTCTAAATGAAGATTCCCTATCTCAAAGAAAGAAAAGTGTATGGTGGTTGAAGGTAGAGGAAGGGTAGGAATGGATGTATTTGGCTGAACAACTAGTGGTTAGGAATTAGAAACATAGGACATTAGAGATTACATTTTTCATTGGGATTGTATCTTGTTTGGTAATGGTTTATGGTAGCTACCAAACAACTCCAAACTTCATCACCCCTTAAAACTTCCATTTAACTTCCATACAATTATTTCTATATGCCCCACATTTACCAATCCTCAATTCAAGTTTTTACTCAATCAATTTATTTTTTTTTTCACTTTTTTTATTTTTTAAGAAAAGGAAGTATTTAAGTTCCCTTCTCAAATCATTTCAACATGAATTAAATTCATACCTTAAATGTTTCCTATTTATAAACATCACAAAATGTCTATAGGGTTTCATGTTGTACCAACTTCATTGAAGTCTTCAAATCAAATAAATAATAACTAGATGTTATAGATAAGGTTAGGAAAATTCTTTTTTTTTTTCTTTAACGTTTGTACTACTTGTCTCAATTATTCATTAAAAAAAAAACTTTCAGTTCCAGAACCTTTTAATTCTAGATTTGAATAAGGTGTAAGCTCTATTTAGTCATTTAAAACAAATATCTTTTTTAAAATGAGTTGTTTGCAATGAAGTATTTATTTTTCTAATTATGTTAGATGCTAGTTAGAATTAAACATTTTATAATTGAGTTTAAGGTTTAGGGTTTGAATATTTTCATGGTTGAATTTGGACATTGCTATGATATTATTGGTTAAACTTCATGTTTATTCAATTTTTTGGTTCTCATATTTCATTCGTTTAGAGTAGATGTTTATATATAAAAAAAGTGAATATATATATATATATATATATAATCATGATTCATAAACTAGGAGTAGGATGATTTTGAAAAAGTCTAGATTCTGTTAAATTGATAATAGGGATGATTTTGAAAAAAGTCTATATTTTGTTAAATTGATAATAGAAAATTACTGATGATTGGAAAAACAAGTATTCAAATTTTGAAGGGATAGGATAGAAAATTTAAAAAGTTTAGGGACAAAAAAAAAAGTTAAAATATGGTTTGAAGTAAACTATAAACTTCTGGTTTACATTTATTTTATATTCTATTATAAATATAATTTTCAAAACCTTAAAACTTGTATTTTAATTTGGTCTCATATGTGGAATTTAGATGTGAGTGGATTTTAGAATATGAAGTCAGGGTTGGAGTTAGTCTAAAGGTTCACCCTTCCTATTTATCGACGCTCCTACACTATTTCACTCACGATCTTTCCCTTTTTTCCAATTTTTTTTCTTCTTTCGTACGCCCGAGAGCCCTAACTTTCGTCAGTCTTCATTCTCCCCTCGCCTCCGTTCGTGCCGCTGTTATTGAGTTTTTCATTTCGTCGTCTGCTCAACCACGCCAGCCCTCTTCCTCGTCGTCTGCTCAGCTCCCTCGCTGTCTGTTCAGCCGCACCAGCCGGCCAGCTGTGCACGTCGTTCATGAGTCGTCAGTCCCGCCCAGATTTGTAGCCAAACGCCCCCAACTGCTTCCGTCACTTCAGCCGTGCCCAGATCTGTAGCTGAACGCTTCCGTCACTTCTGTCGTTTCAGCTCTGCCTAGATCTGTAGCCGAATGCCCCTAACCGCTTCCGTCGCTTCAATCAAGTTGGTCCAGCCAAATTCGTTTGTTGTCGTCGAGGTCGTCCACGTCTTCGTTGAGGTCTAGCTTTGTAACAGATCTGTTCAAGTGTGGGCTTCACTCTATCTCGTCAGATCTATACTCCATCTCGCTGGAATCTTGTATTTTTTGGTAAGGTTTTGGTAAGTTTTGTGAGTTTTAATTACTTTAGTGGGTTTCTTGGAAATTTTTGAATACCCATAAGTTTTTTTTACCCAAATTGATTGATACTCTTTGTGATTTGGCTTTAAATTCAAGATTCGGAGAACATTAATGTGCTGTCCAACAGGTTGATATTGATTTCGGTAAGTATATGAGCTATATCTTGTTTGCTGTTTGATATTAGGATTGTTCCATTGTTGCCCACAATATTTTGGTTGGTGTTGATGGTTTTACTTGAAAATTTATGAACACTCAATAAGTTTTGACATTAACTTAGTAATACCTGTCACTTTTTTTATGTTAGATTGAAGTGTTGGAAGGAGTTGAGTTGCTGTCCAATAGGTTTGAGACCGATCTTGGCAAGGTTTTGGTAAGTTTAGAGGTTAGTATTGATAGTTCCTTGTTACCCATTGAAGTATTGGTCTAATAATTGAGTTATTTTCAAATTTTGATGTTCAATTCAAAGATTTCAAGGGATTGGAGCCACTATCCAACAAAGTTAACGATGTTTGGACGTTTTAATACGTATTAAGGCCTTGAAACTCTTTTGGAATTATTACATAGTTGCTGGAATTTGCATTTTGTAACTATTATTATTGAACTTTTTGTAGGTTGGATTACGTTGTTGTATTTTAACACTTATTTATATATTTTGAAATTTGATGTTATCGCCCTTTATTCTATTTTGCAGGTTGACTTGCTTAAACATGGTTTGTCTGACCTTTAGTTCTCGATCTTTAGACTTCAAAGCTCAATGTATAGATTAAATAATGTACTTTGTTGAGAGGTTATTTATTAAACAATTTGTCACTTATGTGTTTATTGAAAGTTGAGTTTTGTATACAAAAGAATAGTTGAGATTTTATTTTATGTGTACATATGAAAGAGAAATATTGTTGTAATTTGTGAGGAGCGTTCATAGTTGAACATATGGATTTTTAGTGAATATATTGAGTTGATAGATCTTAAATGTATAATGTTTATTTATTTGATGTAATTGTATTGTTGGAATACAAGGTAGAAAATGAGAATATCGATTGGTTATTTAATTTGAAAACAAAAAGACATATACTTGACACATAAAAAGCGTCAAAGAGTATCACACTATACTTAACACTCGAATAAACTCACATACCACCAATGTCAAGTATATTATCTTACTTGAGACGAAAATTGTATCAAGAAACATATTACTTGACATTTTTTCGGGATCAAGTTATCACACTATACTTGACACTTGAATAGTTGATGTTTTTAAAAGTGTCAAGTATACCATTTACTTGACACTGGAAAAATGTCAAGTAATCCTATTTATGTAGTAGTGCATGTTGATGCAGCATGCAAAGTAAGCTCCTTGATGGTGAGCGTTGGTGGGTGATTAGACCCCCTTTGGATCTTTAAGGGCTTCTATGCAATCTATCTTTGAATCCTTCGAGTGGTGAGGCCCTGGCCATTTTGGAGGGCCTCCATTTAGCCTTCAAATTGAATGTATCCCACATATTGGTGTTGTTAGACGTTTTGAGGATTGTTCAGATGTTGAGAGGTTTAGTGGATGTCCATGTTGATTTGGCTAATTATGTGATTGATGTCAAGAAGCTTATGACTTCCTTTGTAGAAGTGACTTTCTATCATGTGCCACTCAATTCACATACCACAGCACATGCTCTGCCGAAAGAAGGTAGTTTTGGATCAAGTGTTGTGTTGTTTGGGTCTTTGATATTTGACTTAAAGGCCTGGTCCAACCAAAACATAGTGGCCCATGAATATCTGCTTCCTCTTCTTTTCTTTTTTTTTCTAACAGGAAATGTGTGAAATTGACAAACTTTAGATTTGAAAATATGTTCAAATATTTAAATATTTTTATTTTTAGATTTAATGAATATATATCTCTCCATAATCAATAAAGTATATTTACTCAATTTTTTTTTGTAAGAAAATTATATTACATAATTATAGTCTTTTGTTTATTAGAATTCCCAAAATTTTAAATTAGATTTATTTTCACACGATTGTATTATTACGAAATATGTTTTTCTTCTTCATCCGTTTTTGCTTTTTTTATTTAATTATTTTAGTGAACTTTTATATCAAATTTTTAGGATAAATATCAATTTATACCTCTAAATTTTTGGATTGTATCAATTTAAACCCTAAACTAAAAATTGTATCGATTTAAACCTTAAATTTTGGAAATTGTATCAATTTAAACTCTAAATTTTAGGATTCGTATCAATTTAAACTTTAAACTAATAATTATATTAATTTAAATCCTGAATTTTCATAAATGTGTTAATTTAAACCCTGAACTTTCATAAATATATCAATTTAAACCCTGAATATTTATAAATGTATCCAAATAAAATATAATAGAGAGTTTAAATTGATACAATTATGAAAGTTCAGAATTTAAATTATACACTTATAATAATTCAGAGTTTATATTAATACAATTATTAATTTGGGGTTTAAATTGATCAACCTCAAATTTATGATTTAAATTGATACAATTATTTATTTAGAGTTTAAATTGATACAACACCTAAAGTTAGGGATATAAATTGGTATTTGCCCAAATTTTTATTAATTTTGTTATTCAATCTTTCCAAATAAAAGTAATGCAATTTTTTTTTGGTTTTAATCACACTGTAATTTCATTATCCAATCTTTCAAAATAAAAGTCATGCAATTTTTTTTTTTAATCACACTGTAAATGATTATTAATATATACTGTGTATATATTACCTTATATACTATTGTCGCTATACCTTCGTATTTATATACACTTGTCATCAATATATACCTTTATATATACACTTACTACTAGTACATAATTACATATAAACTCATATTTTATTAATATATATTTATCACTACATAAAATACTCCTTTCCTGACACTTAAAATCGCCAAGAAATGGTAAAAAAACGCGTTGGAAGATCCACACTCGACGACTTGTTTGGTCGGAAGATATCTGTTGGAAGAACATCTCTCGACGCGGCAACATACACTGTCGAGAGTTTGTATAAGCTCCTGATGCTTGTTCTACGACTTCGGGAGTTCTTATATCTCCTGACGGCTTCAAATTCAGAATTTAAATTTTTGAATTTGAACTCTCGACAACTTATCAACCATTGGAAGATAGGAGAACTCCCAACGTTTTTCATCGGTAGATGGTCTTTTTATTTTAATTTTTAATTTTTTTAATTTGATCTAAATAACCTAAAATGTATAACATTATTAAGCAAATAAAAACTATTCACATAACGAACAAACAAACAAACGAAGTCCATAGTATTCTTTATTACACAAGAGAAAAATTGACAAAATGGTCTACAAAAGAAATGTCTTGACAAATACATAGAAGAAAGAACTCTCAACATCATCTCCAACAACATTCGAACAGTATCTTCAAACTGAAGGAACCTTTGGTCCACTGCGAAAGTGGGGATTGGTCCCACAAATATTTTCATAGAATAGCAAATTTTACAGAACCAAAATTATGCATCACAACAAAAATTAATTTACAGCATGCATAGAAAAGAAAGAGAGAAGGATTAGAACCGTGACTTATCCTTCAAGAATAGTTTTCATGAAAGCCTCCTGCCTAGTCAAAATAATCACGAACAATCACGATTCAATGTCCCCGTCCCCGTCCCCGGACGGGGCCTTGAAAAAATTTCCCGGTTTGACCCCATTCCCAGTCAAACCGGGGAATCCCCTACCCAAACGGGGCGGGTCTCCGCGGATTTTTTTGCCAACCCTAGTATGTAGAGACATACAAGTAGTCTTGTTTAAATAATAACATAAATGGTCTATAGTACATGGATAAGACTAGGTACCTTATTCTTATCCTAGTGACACTATGAATACGGCTCGCTTTGTAGGTGTTACATGTGTTGTAAAGTGCTACAAATTATCTGATCTTGATCATTCATGTGGAGACATGTGAGCGGGAGTACCGTATACAAAGAGCTTGTATAAGACCAGACCACGAAATGATTAGTTTCTTTTTATAACGCCGTTAATAATAGAGACTTACATTTCATTAGGATGACCATAGGTGACATGACCTGAATCTTGAGTGAGTTGTGAACTCTTGCTCATGAAGGCGATCCTTTGATTTATATGGGTGAGAGTGGCCAGATTGTCACCTCAACAAGCCTACCATTTTGGGGATTCATCTAGCTGGGGAATTGGGAACACAGTTATACAAGACGGAATTCACTCCTTCCCTGATGCAAGGGTAAGTAGATAAATTGCTCCCTTAAGGGCTGATTTCGGATCATGAACATAGTGGCCACACCCTCTCCTGGCTCGAGAGGGACTTAGTTATACTTGAACTATGATTTATTGTTCATTAGAGGAATCATTGGTACTTAAGAAGTTATATGTAACTACAGGGGCAAAACGGTATTTTGGCCTAGTTGTACTTACGAGCAATTTGTGAAGAGTCATCGCACTGTTGATTGGTTATATCCAATGAATACAGAAATTTATCTATATTGCGAAGAGTGCAGCTGTCGGTCTTTAGTGGAGTGACCGACAGTTAATGAATATTGGGTAATTTAATTAAAGGGTTTAATTAATTATCTAAGTACCGTTGGAGCTTTAATCTACAGGTTCATAAGGTCCCCTCTGTAGCTCAACAGAGATTTAATTGATAATTAATTTTGGATTAATTTAAAGTGTTCAAATTAATTGAGGGAATTAATTATATATGATATAATTAATTAAATTGATTATATATGTGATATAATTAATATTATGTATTTGATACATTATAATTTAAGGTAATATGAGAGGAATTTGAATATGATTCGAATACCAATTATATTAATGAGATTCATGTAATTAAATATAAATATGATTTATATTGAGATGAATTAAATATTTGGATATGAATCCAGATATCAATTATATGGATGAAATTTCTATAAGTGAATTTAATATAAATGTGATTTATATTAAATGTCATGTATTGTTGAGAGAAAATAAAATCTATAGTTTATGTTGTATTTGATGCAATATAAACTATAGGCTATATGTTATATTTGATATAACATATAGTATATATATATAATAACTAGTTATTATATATATATATATATATATATATATTAATTTAATTGAAATTAATTAAAGGAAAGGAGTTATAACTCCCTCCCTTTATTCTATCAATGGTTTTTACATGGGATTCAAGAAGTTGGTTATCTATCTTCTTCCTTAATTATCTTTGAGGGAAATGTTCTCTCTATGGAAAAACCCACAAAGAAGAAAAGTTCTTCTTTTCCTTCTTCTCCTCTCCATCTCCTTCCCTCTTCCAAGGATTCAAGCAAAGTCCACAACTCTTGCTTGAATCCTTTATCCCAAGAGAATACAGAGGGTTCTCAAGGGATGGTGTTCGTTCTTAAAAAAAAAGACCCGCGTGGATAAGAAGTTCCATTCGTGGCTTGTACGAGGGAGTTATTGAAGAAAGGGTTCTTCAAAGGTAAGGGTTTCTGAAACCCTAAGTATTCTTTTGTTTAAAGCATGCTATAATCATGTAAATACATATCTTGTTCTTGTTTTACTCTAAAACTTATATTCAATGAAAAATGAAATTTGGGTCGATCTTTGCTTCCGCTCAAAGGATCTTTTTCGAAAAATTTCCTTCACCTGATTCGTTCATGTAGTGACATAAGAAGCGGGGGCGTCCTATGCAATGAGTTTGCATAAGATCGGACTGAGAAATAAGTCACTCTTACTTTATAACGCTATTTACTGTTTAAGACTTACTGTTTCAAATCGATGAACTAGGTAACTCTACCTTAATCTTGAGCTAACTATGAACTCCTATTTATTTGGAATTATCCTTAGATTTGAATAGGTGAAGGTTGGCTCAATAGCACCGGCTCAATAAGCATCCCATTTCAAGAATAAAATTGGGTAGATAGTTGGGGACATAGAGTGCAAAACGGAATTTACACCTACCCGATTTAGGGATAGTAGAAAAGTTGTTCTCTAAGTACTGAATCCAGGTATGAAACAAAGGGTCTCACCCTCTCATTGGCCTGAGAGAGACTCGATTTAGTGATTGGATCAAAAACCAATTGTTCATTATGTTGGGATTGGTGTCCTAATTCTCTTGGAGTCTCATAATTTGTAATTTATACACATTGTTATGAATAAAATAAAAGTTATTTTATCTGACATTTACTCATATCCAATAAACAAAACTCCATGATTATTGTATGTAAACTTAAGCATGTATATGAGATATACAAGTGGATCATGCCTTAAGTGATAACCTAAATAGGTCTGTAGTATAAGAATTAAGGTGGGATACCTGATCCTGGTGACACTACAGATACGACCCATTTTGTAGAGGTTTTCAAGTGTTATGAACTTCTACATATGGTAGATCCTGACCATTCATGTGGAGATATGCGAGCAGGGGTGTCCTATACAAAGAGTTTGTATAAGACCAGACCACGAGATGATTCGTCTCTGTATATAACGTCGTTGATACTGGAAACATGCCTACCTTTTTGGGGACTTGTCTCAATCCTGAGTGTTTTGGGAACTCCTGCCTTTGAGGGCGGTCCTTTGATTAGTATGGGTGAGATGGCTAGATTGCCAACTCAACATGCCTACCTTTTTGGGGACTTGTCTAATTTAGGAGCTGGGAACTCAGTTACACAAGATGAAAGTCACTCTTTCCCCGAAGCAAGGGTAAGTAGATAGCTTGCTCCCTTAAGGGTTGATTCTAGGGTTTGAACATAGTGGCCACAACTTCTCTTTGGAAGAGATCAGTACTCGGTCATAGTAGGACTATGACTTATGTTCATTAGAGAGATCAATGATACTTAAGGAGTTAGATGTAACTATAGGGGCATAATGGTTATTAGTCCAGTTGTATTTACGAGCGATCTGTGAAGGGTTATCTCACTGTTGATTGGTTGAAATGGACACATAATATATCTGTAGTAAGGAGAGTTTAGATGTCGATCTTTAGTGGACTGTCTGGCAGTTAACGGATGGTGGATCCCGTGACTAAAGAGTTTAGTTAGTTATTCACGTACCATTGGAGCTTCGAGCTACAGGTCCATAAGTTCCCCACGTAGCTCAATGGATTCAAGTTGAGAATCAGTTTTTATTGTTGATTTGAAGTGTTCAAATTGAATAGAGATAATTCGATTATATATGATATGATAGATATGATGTATGAGATATATCAAGTGGAGGATTAATGAAATGAGATTTACATTAAGTGTCATGAAATAGAAAAAGAGCTATGGTTTATATGTTCAATGAGATGAAATATGAAAACTATAGGTTATAAATATACTATGGTAAGTTGGTTATCATTTATATTTATAATAATATTAATTATTGGATAACTATCTCTTTTTATTTATTAACTAATTGAGTGTGAGGTTATTGGTGGTTTCATGATAACCGTGAGATAAAATGAAAAATGTTTTCCTAAATTTAGAAGTTGATTTTGAGAGTTTCTATTCTCGGAAAGTTCTCATGCAGATGCTGTCGAGTGAATGAGATTCACTAAACGACGGCTGAAGAGAGACTAGACGATAGTGGAGTATTTCTATATGATAGTCACTCAGCTGGCCAATTAGCTAAACGACCATGCAACTTTTGCTAAACGATCACTTAACATTTGTTAAATGATGGGCATCGTCTATACGATAGACTTGTCATCTCCCACTTACTCAATCGTTTACACGATTGTTGTTCCTCTAGTCTCTTCCTCTAACCAAGTCCACATAGAGCCCACACTTCTGGATTCTCATACCGAGAATACCAAGGTAGCCATTATGGTGGTGTCGTACTCAACTCGACATTGTCGAGGTTTATTGGAGGTCGTTCGCTGTGTTCGTGGTCTTGGAGTTCACTGTGTTCGTGATTTTGGAGATTGCTGAGTTCTTGGTCGCTATGATTGTGAAGTGTAGGGGTCGAAGTGTTCGAGCGCTCGTGATTGTTTTCTTGCTGTGAATGAGTGTTCGTGATCAAGGGAGATTGAAAATGAGTCCTCAAAGGTATGTTAATTTTTTCCTTTGATCGTATAGTAAAGCATGTTGTAATTTCGTTGTATGCATAGTCTGTAGTTTCCGTTTCTTGTATTGTAATTGTTGTTATTCAAATACGATTGAAATTTGGAACGATCCTTCCACTGCTTAGGGAAATCTTTATGACTGATTTCCTTCACATTAGAGGATCTGTGGAACTTAAGGAGCAAGATGTAATTTCGGGGTTAAAACAACATTTGACCCCGTCGTTATTAAAACAACCTATGAAAGGTCAACTTACTGATTATGGTTAAATCAAGGGGACAAAAATATATCCACAATGAGAAGAGTGTAACTATCGAGCTATAGTGGTGTGTTTCGGTAGTTAACGAATATTGATTAACTCGGTCTAAAGATTTTAACCAATTAATCTCAAATCGTTAGAGCTCATGATCTGTAGGTCCATAAGGTCCTTCTACTAGCTCGTAAAACATTAACTCCTTGGATTAATGAACTAAGCGGTTTTGAAATGTTCAAAATCGAAATTAGGGTTTCAATTTGAAATGTTCGAATTGCAGTTTGGGTTTGAATTTGAAATGTTCAAATTCAAATTAGGGTTTGGATGATTATATTCGATATAATTAAAGTTTAATTTTGTTGAAATTAAACGTAATTGGAGAGCTTAAAACATTTAAATATTGATTTAAATATTAATTACATGAATAGGATTCATGTATGATATGGATGTTTAATTAATTAAATATTTGATATTAAATTATTATTTAATTAATTAAAATCAAATTAATTTTTTAATTTTTGAATTAAATCAAAAGAAATTGAAAATTAATATTTTAGTTAGTGGAAAAATCCACAAATTGAGTTGCTTGGTGGATTAATCCTAAATTCAACACTTATCCCATTATAAGAATGGCAATTGAAGTGTCAAAAGGCTGCCTCTATCAAAAGGTTGCCTCCTTACGTGTTTGCATGCATATGATACATAAAAAGCTCCTAATTTCCGAGATTGAGAGGAGTAGGCCGCTGGATTTTATATTTGCTACAGAAATTCTCACACTCTTTCAAACCATCTCTTCTTCCTCCTAATTAAGCTCAATCTAGAGTTCCACCACTCAAATCCAAGTTGGAGACAAGTAAAGAAGACACTCTTGGTGGTCTACTATTGATTTGGAAGTCAAATCCGTGGAGACTAGCTTGGATTTGGTGGATTTCTTCCAAGGTATAAGTTTTTGATGAAGGAACCCCTGTGAAGGGGACCACATCGGAAGTGAATCATCTCAATTCTTGATTATTTTTTTTAGAAAAATTTACAACACATGCATTAGGGAAAAAATAAATTATACAACATGCCCCAAAAAAAATTTAAACCAAAAAGATTTAGGAAACCTTACCCTTGAAGACGTTCTTCAATCAAATCCCTCGAATACTACCACAAAGGAGCTCTCATTATTCTTTAGTGAGAATCTAGGAGGTGTGCAGTGTAGAGTGTTTTGGGATTGAGGGAGAAGGAAGAATTTTGAGAGAAAAACCTTGGGAAGCCAAAAAAAACTTTACAGAGAGCTACCTTGTTTCTGTATCGTTCTTTTTCCTTTTGCAAGTATATGAAAGAGAGACCTCAACCACTTCTTACATGAGTGGTGGAGAGAAAAAGATGGGGAGGGAGTTGTAACTCCCCTCTCCCTCTAATTACTTAAAATTAAATAATTAACAAATTACTTAATAATAAAATAATTAATAAATAAGTTTAATTCACAATTAAAATTATAACAAATATATATAAACCAACTTATTATATATTATACAATCATATGTTATATCATATATAACATATAACATATAGTTTAAAATTGTATCATATACAATATATAACATATAGTTCCTTTTCTCTCTCTTATGAAATTTAATATAAATCATATTTATACTAAAATTAATCTAATTCATATAATTAACATTTGAATCATATTCAAATATTTAATTCCTCTCCTAATTTTTTTATATTATAATGTACCAAATACATTATAGTAATTATATCATATATAATTAATTCTCTCAATTAATTTGGACAATTCAAATCAATCCAAAACTTGATTCTCATAAAATTCGATGAGCTACCGAGGGGACCTCATGGACCTGTAGCTTGAAGCTCTAACGGTTTGTGAATAATTAATTAAACTCTTTAATTAAATTATTCACCATCTGTTAATGGTCGGACACTCTATTAAAGACCGATAGTTGCACTCTTCGCACTACAGATATATTTTTGTGTCCATTGGATATAACTAATCCACGGTATGACGACCCTTCACAAATTGCTCATAAGTATAGCTGGATCAAATTAGCATTTTACCCCTATGGTTTCATCTAACTCCTTAAGTACCACTGATTTCTCTAATGAACAATAAATCATAGTCCCACTATGACTAACCCCTCTCGGGCTAGGAGAGGGTATGGCGCACAATGTTCAAGCCCCGGAATCAGCCCTTAAGGGAGTAATTTATCTACTTTCCCCAACATTGGGGAAGGACTGAATTTTTTCTTGTGTAACTGTGTTCCCAGCTCCCCAATCAGACGAATCCCAGAAATGGTAAGTATGTTGAATCGACGATCTGACTACTCTCACCCATACAAATCAAAGGACCACCTTCATAGGCAGGAGTTCACAACTCACTTAGGATTTAGGTCGTGTTACCTATGGTGATCTAATGAAGTAGAAGTCTCTATGAAGAACGGTGTTATATAATGAGACTACTCATTTCTTGGTCTAGTCTTATATAAACTCCTTTGTATAGAATATCCTCGATCACATGTCTCCACGTGAATGATCAGGATCAGATCACTTGTAGCACTTTACAACAATTGTAATATCTACAAAGCGAGTCATACTCGTAGTGTCACCAGGATAAGGTATTCAGCCTTATTCATCTACGACAGACCATTTAGGTTATCACTTAAAACATTATCCATCTGTATGTCTCTACATACATGTTTAAGTAACGAGATAATTATGGAACTTAGTTTATTGGTTTGTGATTAATGCAACAAGAAATTGAAATAAAATATCATATATTTTATTAAATAAACAATGAGTTTGTACATAACATTTACAAACTATAGGACCCTACGAGATTTAAGGCATCAAACCCAATACTTGAAACCCTCTTCTCTGATCATCTGTTTTAACATGCTTTTGAAACTCAAATTAAGTATAATTAGAGTGCTTATTGATTCTGATTGTTGTCGTTGTATGCTTGTATATTCCATTAAGACAAAAAAGTTGCATTCTTCGCACTATAAATATATTTTGTGTCAATTGGATATAACCAGTCAATAGTGCGATGACCCTTCATAAATTTCTCGTAAGTAACACTGATTCCTCAAATGAACAATAAGTCATAGTCCCACTATGACCAAACCCTCTCTCAAGCCAAGAGAGGGTGTGGCGCCACATTATTCAAGCCCCAGAATCAACCCTTAAGGGAGCAGTTTCTCAACTTACCTCGATATTGGGGAAGGATTAAACTTCATCCTGTGTAGTTGTGTTTCCAGCTCCCCAATTAGAAGAATCCCTAAAATGGTAAACTAATTGAGTCGGCAATCTGGTCACTCTTACCCATAAAAATCAAAGGACCACTTTATATGCAGGAGTTTATAACTCACTCAGGATTCAGGTCATGTCACCTATGGTCATTCTGGTGAAATGTTAGTCTCTTTATTAACGGTGTTATATAATGAGATTAGTCATTTCGTGGTCCGATCTTGTACAAACGCTTTTGTATAGAATACCCCCGCTCAAATGTCTTTACATGAATGATCAGGATCAGATAATTTGTAGCACTTTACAACAATTGTAACAACTACAAAGCGGGCCATATTCGTAATGTCACCAGAATAAGGTACTTAGGCTTATCCATATACTACAGACCATTTAAGTTATCACTTAAACATGATCCACCTATATGTCTCTACATACATATTTAAGCTACAGAAGATAACCTTGGATGTTAGTTTATTGATTTGTGGGTTAATGCTACTAAATGTCAAATAAATAACTCATTATTTATTAAATAAATAAAATACTTGTACATTACTATTACAAACTACAGGACCCACAAGATTTAGGGCATTGGAATGCATCCAAAAAGTGTGTTTTCTAGGTTTAGAATTTAGTTAGTTTTATGCTTTATTTAAGATCTTTAATGTTTTTATTGTTTGATTGTAGTTGAGCAATTGGATGAGAACAAGCAATTTTGAAAGATTAATGACCAAAATACCCCCAAGAAGGTCAAAGTTTTGACCTAGGGTTATGATCAAAGGAGATAAAGGAAAGAAAATGCGGAATTCGGAGGCAGGGCGGTGTTGAACAAACGTTGCAACACTGCCCCGTGACGCTAAAAGCAGAGAGCTCATGGAAACAGGGTAGTGTTGCAACGCTGCTTGGAGCTTCAAAGGATTGAAGATTTGAAGAGATTGTTTGGTTGCGATTTCGGATTCGAGGACGAGAGTCAAGAACACGACTTTCAATTTCTTCCTTCTTTTAATTTCTATCCTTTATGTTTGGAAACCTCATGAATGGTCTATGTTTGTGTTGTAAGCATGAGTGACTAATTTGTGTTTCTAGGGTGTTGATTTAGTTTTATGGATTGTGAAAACTTATTTGGTTATTTCTTGGATTGAAATTATGCATAATTATTTTAGTGATCTGCACGTCATCTTAGGCCTTTTATTTAGAATTATGAGGATTTTTAAGTGAAATATGTGGCGAATATGTTAGGAATTCATGAGAAAATGAGTTTGCATCGTTCGGCATTAAGAATCTCAGCTAACCCACTATTATGCATTATTATGCGTTCATATGTCTAACTTTGTAGCTAACGCAGGAAGTGGACGCATACGCGGAAGCCGAGCTATCGCAAAGACCACCGCATGCGGAGAATTTCTCCATCGCAAAGGCGAACGCATACATTCGATGCATGGATGTGCGGCCATCAACCGCATGCATCCATCGCATAGAAGTTGGGTTGTCAAGCGAATACGGCTATCACATAGAGGTTGCGATCATCGAGCGAATGCGGTCATCGTAAGATTGCGGCTACATGATGATAACCATAATAGAGGGATGAACGCAAGGTTGGTGGAATGCAACATGAACGCATACCTCGGGAGAATCAAAAGATGTTGTTGACATTTCACCTACCACGCTACGAGTAAAAGAGATTCAGAAAAGGATCATCGCACCGCGAATGTCAGAATCAGAGCAAGTCCATTAATGCTATTGGCAATCAAGCTCTATAAATAAAAGTCGATGAGCAGAATTTCAATTTATCCAAAGTTTTTCCCCTGAGGCTCGCCTTAGGGCAGATCCTTGTGATCAAGACGAAAGCGTAATAGAAAGCTTGAGAGTTCTTCATCCCCTTCATCCATTCCGAGTGACGACCGGAGCCTTCACCGGAGTCAAAGCTCGAGAGAGTCTGCTCCACTGCCTTTCCATGGTACCACGAGTAGCCTTGACATATATCTGTTGGAAGCAAGACATTGTTTCCAGCTCGCCTTTCCATTTCTCTTCTTTTCTTTTCTTGTATTGTATTACATTTTGGCTTAAGAAATTAATACATTTTATGATCAATGAATTTCTCCATTTTCCTTCGAATCCATCTCCATCTTCATTTACTTAGCATATTTAACTTTCATTGCATCAGTTAATGAGACTATTAGAGTATCGTATACTTAATCATGCGGCATAGGAATATGAAGCATGTAAAAACCACCGGGAGGTGTGCGTTGCGTGAGTGTTGTGAGTAAACCTTATTTTTTTTAGTGTGAAACTGTAGGAATGCTTGTCTATAAGTGGACACAATGCTTGTCTATGAGTAAAGTCAGCAACAACCAACTGCCCGGAAGGATAAGTGGTTGGTCGCATTAAGCAATGTAAGCAATTGTTCACTAGAGATAGGAATAATCTTACGTCAACCAAGTTTATGCGATCATCTTATCTTATGTTGCGCCCAACACCCTTTAGAGCTACTCGAGAGATAGTCTAAAGAAAGAACTTAAGACTTGAGAGAGCTAGGTTAGAATCTAGACTCGAGAGAGCAAGATTAGATATGCATAAGCAAGAGATGGGGACTTAGAGAAATGCTCTGTTTGCTATTACACAGCATATGCACCCTATGGAGAGGACATTGCATGCGTCCAAGAAGTATGATACAGTGGTATGTGGTCATCTTGTTTATGTATGGGAACACATGAGCAGGAATAGAGACTTAGAAATAAGGCCTCTCGACACTCGCATATACATTGCATGCATCCTAGAATTAGGCAAAAGTGTGTGTAGCATGATCACATAGCTTGTGTTGTTTGGGGTTGCCCTTGCGGTCAATCTTAAGGGATGCAATGAAGACATCTTCACCATTTTATCTATTTTTCCATGCATTTACTATGCGTCAACAGTTGTCGTGTCTCTACCTCTCATTCATATTCCCATCGCTTTGTCTGATAGTTAGGAGTAGGAGTAGTTATTAGATTACAACCCCCATCATTCTTTATTCATCCGCCGCAAACACATCACCGCATAACATTTAGTTACAAGTCTCTGAGTTCGACCTCGGATCACCCGAGAAACTTGCGTTCTCGTTATACTTGGCGAGAACGCAAAAAAACTTGTGACAGGAATGCATGGTCATCGCATATAAGAGTAACGCATATTTTCATTCCAACACATGACCACCGACGCATGAGAATCAACGCATAGCTTAAGACATGCATCGTATAATTGCGTCCACCCCCATAATTTTACGTCACCATTTAGCATGTTTGTTCTTAATGCTTTTGATTAACTAATCACTAATTGAATGTTCTTTACTTAATGTCTATATCGAGAGAGAAGGTGTTGAGTTGGATCTAGCATGTTAAACTGTTAATCAAGTATGCACGAGAGTGATAGAAGATGAATAGAGATTATCGACGGAGGAACTTAGTGTTGTGGCTAGTCGAGCGAAAGAAGAGATTCGGATCAATGGTTAGTCATTAGTAAGGGTTGAGCTCGAGAGAGGATATATGGATAAAAGGTTCCTAAATCTATAATTTTCATAAATCAATATAAGGTCAAAATAATTAATTTGGTTAATCCGTTTAACGAAATCATACCCTAGGACGTGTCTTTGTTTAGTTTCACCACAGTTTTATATTTTTTTACTTTTTAGGATTAAATTAGTTAGGTTCTCATCACAGTCAAGTCCCCAAAATAAAATTAGAAGAATCTCTGAATAGCTAAAAGAGTCAAACCAATTCCTCAAATGATGATACTCGGTCTCTTAACCGTTTTACTATATTATAATTTGACGTGTGCGCTTGCGCTTACCATCAGGCATCAATCCCAACACAAACAACATCCTACAAAACAAACAAAAACCATAAGGTGAATCCTACAATCCTACAAAACAAAGGAAATCCTACAATCCTACTAAAGAAAGAAAATTCTACAATACTACAAAATAAAGAAAATGAACACACTTCCAAGACTACATGTTCTCAACCTGAAACCTCCACAAACACACAAAAGCCACAAGTTGAACTCCAAAAGAATAACTATTCTCAACCATCCCACACAACATTCAAAATTCATAAACTTTCACAATCAAACAAAAGCAATAAGATGAATCTTTTACTCCTACAAAACAAAGAAAATCAATACACTCGCAAGACTACATATTCTCAACCTGAAACCTCCACAACACACAAAATCACAAGTTGAACACCAAAAGAAATATAACTAATCTCAACTCATCCCACACAACATTTAAATTTCATAAAGTTCCATAAACAAACAAAAAATTCCAAGTTGAACTCCAAAACAAGTATAATTAATCTTAACCTACCATACACAACATTCAAATTTCATAAAACATCCACAAACACAAAAACTCCATAAAACACATAAAAATTCAGTTGTTTGGACTGCAAGATAGCCAACAATTAATTATCATAAAGCTACTAGTAAAACATAATTATTTTGCTACCATAACTGCAGGACAACAACATATTAGCCAACTAGATAATGAAGTAATCATACCTAATTCGATGGCTCTTCTCTCCATGATCGTATCATATCTTCAATCATTTTTCTTTAAATTTCCTCCATTTGTCT
Organism: Benincasa hispida; assembly: GCF_009727055.1. NCBI lineage: Eukaryota > Viridiplantae > Streptophyta > Magnoliopsida > Cucurbitales > Cucurbitaceae > Benincasa > Benincasa hispida. The sequence goes on from NC_052354.1 coordinate 13,699,118, forward strand.
TGCATGATCTTCTATAATTTTTTTTAACGTCTTCAATCTTCTTAATCCTCGATTGAGACTGTTTGAAATTAGCTTTCAATTCCCTCACCTCCCTACTTTCTATTCCTTGAGTATATGAGGAACTCGATGAGCTACTACTCCTTCTTGACTTAAGCTTTTTACATGATCAGGTCATCTACCCAAAACCGTCTCCCAAATTTCATCCTCTATTAGTGGTTGGGAACCTTCTGGAGTAGGGTTGGATTATAATTCTAACATTTGATTTTGCATATATTAATTAAGTGTATAAGTACGAGTGACTAAACTTACAAATGAAAAACAAAATGAAAACAAAACAAAATTGATTACATGTGCATCCTCAACTACTTGATTCACGAACTTGTCACCTTTAGAGTGTGTTTCTTTAAATAGATCAACACGTCCTACTTCTCGACATTCCTTTTTATGTAGCTCAAATAAATTTGTAGGAACGAATTCGATCCGCCTACGTAGTTGAACGGTAATTTCTCTCTATTATTCTTATTCGTCTCCAAAATTTCCTACATTTGAACAAAAAAATCAAATAAAATTCCATGATAGTAAATGAAGTAAATAATAGTCGTTCTCAATTATTATACCAAAAATTCTTCATCGTAAAAACGATCACACAAAAATTGTCAATCTTCTGGTCTATTCTTAAGCAAGCTAGGCGAATTCACACGTGCTTGCTGAGGGTTGCTACATTTCTTGTAATTTCTGTGCACATCTTCTCTGAATTCTTTGAATGAGTTTTGCATTTGATGTTCGATAAAATTATTAAGTGTTTGATCGGATAAATCAATCACGAAATGAGGCTACAAAAGAATTAAGGAATAATTAACATATATGATGTGTATGACAATCTAAAAGAACAAACTTATAAATTTACCAACAATTGACTTTTAGCCAATTCTACAAATTCGTTTGGAACATCAACGAAAGTACGACATCGTACTGGAAATGCAGATTTAATGAAGACACCAATTGCATTACTGAATCGTATAGAATGTTGATAAATTGGCGTCTTCTCCCCTTCTTTGTTCACGATTGGAATTCTTCCATATTTTTTTTGTGTATTTTTCCAATCCGATATTCCACGAATGCTCGCGTTTCCTCCAAGTGGATGGAGAGCTACTATCTGAGAAATAAAAATTTAAAACAATTTAGGATATATTTTAGTCAACAAAAGATGTGTACGAATACTAACCTGAAGTGTCACCCTTAAAAGATCTCATATTGCCTAGATATATCTCTTACTCCTAAAATTCTTCCTCTGCCTCATGTTGCCTATTAGGGGTTGATGTCATATCTATACAAACACAAAAAAGAAAAAATAATATAAAACCAATATTAAATATATGTAAACAGAGAAAGAGAATTTAGTAGATACATGATTAGTCATCATCGTCATTTAAATCAAATTATTCGTCAGGAATTGAACTATTATTGGGATAATTGTTCTTCATCATCATTTATGAAGTCATCATCAGCATTCAAATAATTGGTCGTTCCACATGATGGAATAAAACATGCGCAACGGAAGAAATAATGGATCTAAAGTACTCTAATTAGGTTAATTTAAAAAATAAGCATGCAAGTAAAATAAGAATAACGGCAAAGTAGAAATACAATCTTGATAGTCTCTAGTCTTCTCCAAATCAGTTGTAATCTCCTGACAAATGATTCATAGACCGCCACGAGAGTCTTTCCGACTATTCTCCAGCCTTAGAACGGGATGATGGGATCCGATGAGTGACTAATTTGGAGAGGAAAAAGCTAAGTATTTTAGAGAAAACATTTATGAGATTATCACATAATTCTCATAAATTTCCACTTTGGCCAAGAAGCTTTAAAAATCAAGAAACTCTTCATTTTAAAGGCCATTATATGGAAAACATGCAATATTGAATTTGATGAGAATTTGACACTAAAAAATCCACTAACCCAAAGTGGAATTTAGTAAAGTGTCTTCAAACGAAGACAACACTTAACAATGCAAGAGTTGGCATTTCCCACCCACAAATATTAGATTTTTTTACTAACTTGGTTAATGGTCAAAATTTGACTCTCAAAGTCTAAAGTCAACAAATCTGACTTTTTTAACTTTCAAAGTCAAAAGTCAATAATTTGACTTTCATTGCATTTTTTTACCTAGTCAAGAAATTTGACTTTTAATGCAATTTTGACCAATTTCATTTAATTTTTTATAATTAATTTTAAGATTAAATTAAGATTAAATAATTTAATTAATTTAGTTTAATATTAAATCTAACAATAATCCCAATTAATATGAATCTCTATTCGTAATCTTGATATTTAAATCTTATTTAAATATCTTCTATTTTCTCTCTCTCTTTATGTTTAATTCACAATTAAATATTAGGTTAAATATACCATACATATTTAACCCTTTGCTCCAAAAATCAAATTTGAACATTTCAAATTCATTCGTCACACTGTTCAAAGGTTTAGCCCGATATGAGCTAGTAAGGGAACCTCATGGACTTACAGATCATCAGCTCCAATGATCCGAGATTAACCGACTATACTCTTTAACCTAATTAACCACCATTCGTTAACTTTCAGGTCACTTCACTAATAGTTACACTCTCCTCACTGTAGATATATTATGTCCACTTGATATAACCATTATTAGTAAGTTAACCTTTTACAGGTTGTTTGTAATAACGGCTGGGTCAAAAGTTGTTTTACCCCGAGATTACATCTTGCTCCTTGAGTCCCACTAATCCTCTATTGAATAATCGGTTTGTGATCCAATCACTAAACCAAGTCCCTCGAGCCAATGAGAGGATGGGACCCCTTGTTCAAGAACTAGAGTCAACATTTAAGGGAACAACCTCTCTACTATCCCTAAAAGCGGGTAGGAGTGAATTCCATCTTGCACCCTATGTCCCCATCTATCTACCCGATCTTACCCTTGAAATGAGAAGCATATTGAGCCGCACTGTTAAGCCAACCCTTACCCATGCAAATCTAAGAATAATCCCGAATAAACAGGAGTTCATAATTAGCTCATAATTAAGGTCAAGTTACTTAGGACATCGCTTTGGAATAGTCAGTCTTAAATAGTAAACAACGTATAAAGTAAGAGTGACTCAATTCTTGGTCCGATCTTATGCAAATTCAATACATAGGATGCCCTAACTCCTCATATCAATACATGAAAGAATCAGGATCTATTCGTTTGTAGCACTTTACAACAAATTGTAACAACTACAGAGTGGGTCGCATCCAATAGTGTTACCAGAATAAGGTACTCAGCCTTATTCGTATACTATAGACCATTTTGGTTTATTTACTGAACTTGATCCACTCATATGTCTCCACATAAAGTTCATGTATTCATATAATAGTCATGGATCTTTAGTTTATTGGATTTAGTCTATACAAGTGCAATTCACTTATCAACAATAGTTTTATTGAATAAACGTCAATAACATCTTTATTGATTATAGAATACATTTAACATTACAAACTGCAAGTTTTAGAACATACAACCCAGCACCACAACTGTAGAATCAATCTCGACTCTGTATAAAGTAACCTCCGTAATGGTTTAATCCACTTGAACTCCATCGACAATTTCTAGTAAATCCACTTGTTCATTTTCAACATCCTCCACTTTTAGTGCATCCTATATTCGCTTATTTTGGACTACTTGAACAACTTTCCAATTGCTACCATATTTTATGTCGTTGAAGTAAAAGACTTGTTGTGTTTGGATAGCAAAGAGGAAAGGCTCATCAACATACCAAAAGTGAGATTGTGGATTGATTTGTATCCTAAATCCACATGTATCCTATTATTTTTGTTGTTATCTGTGCCAAACCATCTACACTTGAACATAAAAATACGTCTTTTGTTCGCATATTGGAAATGTAATACTTCGTCTACGAAATCGTAGAAATTGTTATCAACACTTTCGTTCCCACTGATCTTCCCCACCACAGGACTCCACTATTTCGTGTAGCTCGACAATTATCACAATTTATAGTGTGAAATCATACCCCATTAACAATACATCTATTGTACGAGCGCACCTTAGATGAAGACCCCATTGCAAGTGAAAAGAAATCATCAGAGAGATCGTCTCTCTCGCGCAGTTGTAGAACCTGATAATTCATTATATGTTAAAAATGACTATAAAAAATGAATCACCTCTCAACTTCCAATAATATGTATACCTGAGATATGAACCAATCGAAAAATTTGTATTGATGTCTTATATATAAATCAGAGACGTTTTGAGCTTCACGACGAATTAACTTCAAGTGTTGCCTAGAATTTTTCATTAGAAAGTTATATAAAAAATTTATCTTAAAACTTAGAAAATTATAAAATTGAAATGTACTTGCTGTTAGAGTATATTAACGTGCAACGGAGAAAAACAAAATCAATAGACACTCTAATTATACTTAATTTGAGATTAAAACATGCTTCAAAGTAACTTTTACAGAATAGGGTTTGTTGAACACAACACCTTTGAAGTATCCTCTTCAATACCAGCTGAGTTCCACGTGAAAGAGCTTCAATCTTCAAGTAGACTACCATCAAGATCTTCTCTACTATTATTTTGCAAGGATTGCGTGATGGAAACACTAAATTGAACTGGATGTATATAAGATTTGAAGAGGGTTTGGAGGTTTCTGCAAGGTTCTTTAAGAAGTTCTTGTAAGCATGACCCAATTATTCAGCTCAGCACTTCATTTTATAGAGCTTTCATCATGCAAATTAATGGCTTGCATGAAGGTCAGCTCCTACTTATAGAGAAAATGGAATTGAGTGAATAAGGTGGTTTATATCAAAGTGGGGATTTCCAACTTTTGGAAATCTTCACTTTGGAAAATGATTTTTTAGAAAAGATTTTTTAAAAAATGATTCTCAAAATCATTTTCTAAATTAAACTTATTTAATTTGATTTATTAGTTTTATAAAAATTAATTCAATTAATTAATTTTTAAATAAAACTAATTAATAAAACCTTTTGATTAATTTTGTTAATTTAATATCTAATATTAAATTAATAAAAAAAACTAATTCCATCATAATGAAATTAATATTTAAATTATATTTTAAACATTAATCGTTTCTCCAATTTCGTTTAATTTCGATAAAAGTATATGTTTTATTTGTATCGAATACAATAAATAGAAACCTAAATTGAATTTGAACATTTCAAACAAATTCTAAACCCTAAAATCTTATCAAGATTACTCAATTTACTAATCCAAATTACGAGCTAGTAGAGGGACCTTATGGACCTACAGATCATAAGCTCCAACGACTTGTAATTAATTAGTTAAACTCTTTAAATCGAAGTAATCACTATTCGTCAACTATCAAGACATTCCATTATAGCTCGATAGTTTCACTCTCCTCACTGTAGATATATTTCTGTCCATTTTAACCATAATTGGTAAGTCAATCATTCACAGGTCGTTCGTATTTACAGTTAGGTCAAAGATTACCGTTTTATCCCCTGTAAATACATCTTGCTCCTTAAATTCCTATTGATCCTCCATTGAACAATTGATTTATAGTCCAACTTATAAATCATAACCCTCTCTTCCATGAGAGGGCAAGGCCCTGTTGTTCAAGACAAGGCATCAACGCTTAAGAGAACAACTCATCTGCTAACCCTAAATCAGGTAGGAGTGAATTCCATATTACAAAGTTATGTCCCTAGCTATCTATCCGGTCTTATCCCAAAATGGGAGGCTTATTGAGCAATGTTGTGGGACCACTATCAACTATGCATATCAAAAGATAATCCTGAATAAACAGGAGTTTATAGTTAGCTCAGGATTAAGATCAAGTTAGCCTAGGTCATTGAGTTTGAGATAATCGGTTTTAATAGTAAACAGATGTTATAAAGAAAAGTGACTATTTCGAGATCCGGTCTTATGCAAACTCATTGCACAAGATGCCCCCACTCACATGTCTCTTCATGAATGGTTTTTTTATAACATCATTTATATTAGTATACAAAATGGGTCGCATCCAATAGTGTCACCAAGATGAAGTACCAAATCTCATCTGTATACTTATAGACCATTTTGGCTACATACTAAAACTCGATCCATTGTTATGTCACCACATAAAGTTAAAGTATTCATGCTATAGCCTTGGATTCATCTATTGGATTTTCATAGAAGGATGCAATATCAATAGTAATTTATTGAATAAAAAACTCAACAACATTTTGATTGATAAATAGAATATGTTAACAACATTTACGAACTGCGAGTTTAGGTCATTCCTAACACTTTTGATAATCTGTTATTTATTTACAAAGATCATTCAAAAGTCACTCTATATATACCTCTTTGGTAAATCAAAATATTTCAATGAATGATAAACTACTATATTACCCTCAAAATACCTTCTTTTTTTTTTTCTTTTTTTTTTTTTTTTGCTATGGATCATGGGTCCAAAGTCATTCCCAACTATAAAGTTGAGGTAATATTACAACTTTATAAGAAAAACTCCCAACCCAACAAGTGGCCCATCCCATTTATTCTTTCCCTTCATTACCCTTTCATCCTACAAATCTAATTACCAAATTCAATGCCAAAAGGAGATTAATGCTAAATTAATTTACAAAACTCTTCATCGTGGAAATCAATTTATTTATTTATTTATTAACATTTTAAATTACATGACTAAACAAACATAACATTAGAAAATGTTTTAAAGCATGGAATTCTATTAAACACAAAGATTGAAGTAGAAACATTTAAACCGTCTAGAAAAATAAAATTTTAAGAATAATAAAATAAATAAATTTAAAAACCACCACGGAAAAAAGTGGAAAAGTTAAGAAGAATATTTTGGTTAATTGTTTGCTAGTTTAGGCATCAAAGGCAGAAAATGATTATGAATTCTCAATTAAATTTCCTTGTGTCATGATGACTTTGTTGAAGTTCAGGAACTATTTTACAATTTAAAAAACGTATAATTTGAGTTGAGGTGCTTGTCTAAATTCCACTTTGATTCTCTTCCTATACATATTTAATTTATTTAATGTGTAAAAAAATTGTTTAGAGCTGAAAATAAGGGGGACAGAAATGGGAATGAATAAAATGTACGAATCAAAAATTACATAAAGACAAAAACAAGGAAATCGTTATCGAGCAAACCAAGGAAATATATGCATAAGTTCCATTCCTTTAATATAATTCACCAAAAGTAGATCAAAGTTTAACTAACCAAAAGTAGTTTCCAACGGATGGATGATAGCTGCCTTCAAGACTAAAGGACGAACGAACGATGGACAACGATAGAATGGATAGATGGCAAGTGAACAATTGGCTTCGATTTAGGGGTTTCTCATCTATGTGCTAGGGTTAGAAGAAGGAAGAAGGCAAATTTAGAAATTGGGGGTTCAATTTGGGGGTTTTAAAACGGAACTCCCAACGGACTATCATAACCGTCTGGAGTTCCTACACAACTCCCGATTAATTAAACGAATTATTTAATTCGTCGGGAGTTCGATATGTCCAGATTGGCCTTAGTTGCTTCAATTTTCTTTCCCTCTAAAGTCTCCAACGCCCATTCCAGCTGGATATCAATTCTAATTGAGATGCTTACTTGACGTGCTTTCAATTTTCTTTCCTTCCCGAGTCTCCAACCCTTGCTTTTGGCGCATCGAGAGTTCTTGCCAACTATCGACAAGACACATACCGCATCGGGAGTTATTGAGCACTCCCAACAGCATCCTCACGTAGTTGGAAGAGAGTCTCTCTTGATGATATATTTTTTTACGGTTGTTTTAGGCATCGGAGAGTCCCTTTTTCTTGTAAAGTATATACATTTAAGTATATTTTTTAATATAACTTCATATATATATTTCATATATGATTACATTGTGCGAATGAAAAAGAATAGTTAATAACTCGAGAAAAGATAATTTAAATGTGTGGTTTTCCTCTTTTGAGATGCAATTACGAGGGAGAGAAGAAATTTAAATTTAAAAAGTATCGAACATTAAATGGCTTCATTGACCCATTAAAGAATCAAATGGTTTTTGCGTAATTTTAATTTTTCAATATATATACACACTTAAAATATCTTTTGAAAAATCCCCTTTCATTCAGTATTTATGCTTTTAGATTATTTACTTGAAAAATATCAACTTAAAAGAAAAGGCATCTAACCTTTTTTTTAATAAAAACAAATAATAATGACAATTTTCTATTGGGGTAAATTTATAATCCCCCAACCCCTATGCATTTGACTTGAAGATTGCAATAATGGATAGAAGGTATTACTAATATATTAACTAAAAGGAAGGTGCAATGTCATATAGTGGGTTTGATAATGATGCCTTAAGACAATATGAAGCTTTAGAAAATATATATTTATTCAAGGTCCTTACATCTTTTTAATAAATAAAATTTAATACTATTGCTTTTATTGACGTTATTATCTATATTGCAATTCATGTACATATGTTTTTAGATTATATGATCAAAAACCTCCTAGCAACAAATTTATCCATGTTTTTAAAATTTTAAAATAATGTATATTCCTGAAATGTTTTCATATTTCATTTATCTTCAAATTTTATTAATTCATCACAAAACAGTCTACCAATCATACTACATTTTCAGTTGTTACCTTCCTCACAAGTTTACATTTGCCATGTTTCCTTCCCTCTTAAATTATCATCTCATTCAACGATATCTCGAGTGCAATAAGTGACAGATCCATTACTTTTTTATGGGACTTAGTTTAAAATTTCACAAAAATATTTAAAATGAGTAAAAAAAAACTTTAATTATAAATATATTTCTCTAACTTTTAATTTTATGTCTTATAAATCATTGAACTTTACAAATGTCTAATAGGCGTATGAAATTTCAATTCCATGCATAATACGTTATTGACATACAATTTTTTCTTTAAAAATTAATCAATCTATTAGATATAAAATTGAATTTATGTTTAATAAAATTTAAACTTTCAATTTTGTGTTTGGTAGATTCATGAATTCTTTAAAAAAAAATTCGAATGATCTATTTCTCTATTAAACATAAAATTGAAAATTCATAAATTAATACACAAATTAAAAGTTTAAGTTTACACTTTTTAAAGTTTATGGACCAAATAAATACAAGTTTTTAAATTTAAATACTAAACTTGTAGTAGTTGATGGGCTTGAACTCTTAGGTGCAACAAAACATGTTGTAGATGAAATAGAACCGGGCTAAATATGTTAAAAGTTAGGAAAAGAGTTTGGACTTAGGTTCAAATAAATGTAACTAATCATTTATCTAATCAAATCTAATTCTAACATATGTAGGAACTTTCATTTGAATCCTCAGAAGAAAAAGTAAATTCTAGTTCTATATAGGATAAGTATGAGATACGACATCTTAATCTTGAATTTGGATTTCATGAACTTAAACTTATAACTTAGTCTCCACTCTACATTTCTCCATTTTTTTAAATTTTGGTGTCTGAACTATTTTTTTATTTGTTTTGATAGATTCTCTCCTCTTCAAATTACAAATTTATCGTTGTTATCACGTGAAAGTCAAATGCATTTTTTCTATGTCTAAAAAATATGCTGACATCACATAGATCCATAGATGGATAGATATAAATTACTCGGACCAATTGGGGGATGAAAATGAGAGATAATATAATGTAGGCAAAACATTTATCATATGATATCATTCTTGCTGGCGTGCCATTGATTGTGACTCTTTACCAAATCCTCTTCGTGGCCCCATCCGCCGTTCCCCCTTTCTTTTTTTCTTTTTTTTCTTTTTTCTTTTTACTTAATTACATCACCTCTTCACTCCCTTTAGTAAGTTAATCACTACAATTAGTTATTAATCCATTTCCATGCTCTTTTTAAACCTTTTTCTAATCTTCTAACAATTAATTTATTATTTCTCACCGAAAGTCCCACTTCTAAACTTTCATAAAAGTGACAATTTAATCATTATAATGATTTAATCTTTTTACTTTTAAGTTTATAACAATTTAATTTTTATCCATTAAAATTTTTAACAATTTAGTCTCTACTATAAAATTAATGTTAAGAATTATACATATATAAACGGATAAATTAGTTAGAGATTCAATATTTTTTTTTATAAATTATGCAGTCTAATCATAAATTAATAAAAAAAATTGAAAGTACAATGACTAAGGCCCTATTTTGTAACTCTTTGGGTTTTTTTGTTTTTGAAAATTTAGCCTATAGACACTATTCTCATCTCCAAATTTATTCATTTATTATCTACTTTTTACCGATTGTTTAAAAAGTCAAGCTAAATTTTGAAAACTAAAAACGTAGCTTCAACCATTGTGCTTAAAAAAGATGCAAATTATGGTAAGAAATAAAGAGAAAATAAGTTTTAACTTTTAAAAACGAAAAATAAAAAATGAAATAGTTATCAAACGGAACCTAAGTTATTATATATTAAAATTTAGGGACTAAATTATTATAAAATTAAAAATATAAATATTAAATTATTACAAAATTAAAAATACTAATACTAAATTATTATAAACTAAAGTTTAAAGATTATATTGTGATAAAAATGTTTTTAAACCTAACAAATACTAAATAACGCGATTGTTTATTTTTTTTAAAAAAAAAAAAATTGTATATATTAATTAATTAAGAATTGATAAGTTATTTCGTAAAAAAGAGAGATTTAGGGTTTGGTTGGGACGGGATGGGAATGTCACTCTTTTTTCCAAAAGATGATGGAAAGCCACAAAAGGTAAGAATTGAGAAGTGGGGACCACACTTCCATGAAAAAATATTTGGATTTTAGTAATCTAAGGTGGGCCCCACTTTCAGGTCCTTAAGAATCTCGTACGTTTTTTCTTTTGACCTTTTCAATTTCTCTCGCTTTTTTATTTCCTCTTTTTTTTTTTACCTTTTTTTTTTCACCCATTGTTTTTTTTTTTTCCCCTTTCTAATTATTCTTTTCCATCATGATTTTAATGTTTATTCTGACTAATCATTTTGGTTAATTTCTCTTTTATCATATTTATTACCACCCCCCAACTCCCTAACCTTTAGATGAATTAATGAACTTTCACATCTTTATTTTATTTTATTTATTTGTTTTTAAGAAAGAGAACAAAAACATTCTTTGAATTTTTAAAATTACAATTTTTATTTTTAGGCTTTCGTGTTTTAATTAACGAATATACTACCTATACGAAATTAAATTTTGGAGCCATCATTAAAAATAAATATTCATATTAATTCATTTTCAAAAATGGATGTACTCAACACAAACTAAAATTTCAATGACCTAGTAAACAAAAAAATTCAAAATTCAAAAACTATGATTTTTAAGATTTTGAGTTAAAAAAATACAAAATACATGTTCAGGATGGAACTTATGATTTAACCTGGATTTAATTAACCTTACTATGAAAGCAAAAATTTTAAATTATATGGATTTTTAAAAAGTGAGATTTTTCTCTTTTCTTTTCTTTTCTTTATTTAAATTACACCTTTAGTGTCTAGGACTTAAATAATATTAAAATCTATTTCTAATAATTTTAAGGATTTAGATTTAGTTTTATAGATAGAGATTATTTATGAGAATTTTATCGAACTAAATTATAGGATTAAATTTGTAATATAATTTTATGTTTTTCTTTTCCTTTTTTCTATAGAACTTTTGTGTTTTATATAACTAATGATTTCGGTCAAATGGGAGCACCGATATTGATGGGAAATAAAGTAATAAGCCTGCCTCTACTTCAATTTTAGAATACTATCATTTTTTGCCTTTAAAAAAAATTATCTTCTTCTTCTCTTTTTTATTTTTTCTTTAATCTTCTTTTCGAAGAAGACAATGTTATGAATATTCCACCGTTAACAACTTCATCAAACTAATTATATGAATCAAACTTTAGTCTTGAATTTAAGCGTACTTTCAATGTATAATATATAAGTCGGTTGATATGTATCTTAACTTCTTTTTTCTTAATTCAAGAAAATTTAATCACTATTTTAATTATAGGTTAAGATATGACTTATCAAAAGAGACATAGCCGCTCGTCAATTATATAATTTAAGTGCATCTTCACAAGTTAGGCTTGAGATATAATGTGCTAGGTGATGAATTGTGATAACTTACCATTAAATGCATGTTCCCCTACACCAGTTGTGTTTGATATTTGCCTGGTTGATGAAACAAAGTGATTATTTGACCTTTAATGTGTGACATCGTTGACCATGATTCAAGTGCTTGGGGCTCAATAGGGTTAGGTCAAGGTAGCATGCTATAACTCTAGTTAGGTCTAAGTCAGCTTACAAGAATTGGGTTGCCAAATCACTTAAAATTCACCCAAGCTGAACAAACTTCTTCACTTCACCTTATCTTAATTGGGTTCAACCCCATAAGTGTCCTACAACTTTAAGTCTCACTTATAATTAGGCTACAAAAAACCCCTACCTTAGATAATTTTAATTAATTTCTTCATATTACAAATGGTGTTCTAGAAAATATTGAACCAATAAAAAAGATCAAGAGGGGAAACTAAAGTTTGAGAATAAAGCCAGGAAAGTTTTCTCATCCAAAACAGAGACCCAAGATGGATAGGAAACATGCCAAAGAGACGCACAACTCGAGAGTAGGTGAGGCCATTGGACCTTCGAGGATGAGGATAACAAGTTTTCCACTTTTATAACGCTTGGCGTTTGCATGGCCACAATTGGAGGAAAGTGGGGCCATTCAACTCAAAAGGTCTGCTTTAGCCATGGAGGCCTAAGCCATCCTACGCTAGCTAGTTCTCCCTATGAAGGCTCGATCCACCTTTTCGGAGTCCTATCCATAAAGGGATTAAGGAAAAACCTTAGGTTTAATCCCACTATAGACTATGATAACTTCGTATTAGATTATAAGTTTATGATCTTCTTCCTAAAATACTTGTTGTGACCCTTTGCTAGAAACTAACTTAAGCCTCGTAATTTCTATGACAAACACCACACTTGTATACTATTCTAAATATCATATGAGTTTTTTTGGCTATATTTTATCATCAATAAATGACCAATAGTTTCACTAAGATCATCTCAAATTCTCTCGTATTAGTTATATGGCAAAATTTGCGACTAAATTGAAAGTTTCCTAATTCCACGAGGATCTTTGGCTTCTCATATGAGACATGAATCGAGCTACCAAGTACTAAGTTTTGGCTAAATTTTGTTCTTGCGTGACCTTATATATGTAATAGCATTTGAGTGACGCATTATTTGAATAGGTTGAATTAAAAGAAAAACCACAACTTATTTTTAAAAAGAAAAAAAAAAATCTAAGAAAATAATGTCCTTCTTCTCTAAAAAAAAAAAATAATAATAAAGTTAGAAGATTTACATGGTGGAAAAGACGATTAGAGGTCTCCAATCATGAAGAAAAAGCCGTTCATATTTGTGCATTATTTTATCATTATTCTTTTTCCTTTTCCTTTTTCTTTCTTTTTTTTTCACGATTAAGTAAAAGACAAAATATTGTTAGGAAAAAATAATGAAATAAATAAATGAAAGATTCTTCTCTTTTCGGTTGCTTTTGGACTTCCAATCCTCACTAACACTCCAAGTCAAAATTTGGTAATCATTTGCCAAATCTTAATTCCATTAACTATAAATATAGTTATAGTGTTTGTTTTATTTGGATGCTAATCTTTTCCTTACCACTACCATCTCTCCTAAGTCCTTATTCCACAAATACATCTTAAGTTTCTCCATTAAATTTGCACAACTAAAATATAAACAAATCATACTATAAATTTCCTCAATTAAATTAACCAATAATGTACCTAATGGTTTTTTCGCCCACATAAGTTTGACATTGAAAATATGTCTACTTCTTTGGAGAGATTTTAAGATTTATTTTTTTAGTTTGGGTCTATAATGATATGTTTGTGCTCGAATCTTATCTGCGTTAAGTTTCATTGCAGGTACATTTTTGTCTTGATCTCCGATTCGCATCTTTCTAGTTAAGTCTTGATATTCTCTGAGCCAACTTGCATAAGAGATCCTTACACCGGTTTGTTGTCAAGCTTACTATACTTCGATGCATAAGTTAGTGTGAAGAATGACTAATTCAGGTAAGCACAAAAATAAGGTTGGGTCTTTCCTTTAGAGATTACATACTTCCCCGGTGGTTAAATGAGATTATTTATAAGTTAGTCCTCTGACATATGTCTAGAGTTATGTGTGACAACAGTGGTGTTAAGGACGTTTTTGGCATTCAAGATTGCAAGGTACTAGTTCAAATCCGATTCGATTATTTTCTAATTGGTATGTATTCACTAACTTAACTGGTTGGCCCAAACCTTAAGACATTAACATTTCTCTTTTGAGACATGCATTCCCTATGTCCTTTCTTGATAGTCTTTGGACTCTGTTCGTACTTATCTACTTCAAGAGTTTAAATACGGTGTGATGAGGAATTAATCCTTCTCGACATATATGGGACATACATCGATTACTTTATTATATCCACAATTTTAATTTAATTTAAAAAATATGAAGCATTAAATTCAGCAGAGAAAGATTGAATTTTATAAATACTTGGAAGAAGAAAAAAAAAAACGAGAGAAATGTGTGGTGAAGCCCAAAATTTTGACCGTCCAAAAAAGTAGGTCCAAGTGGTCCACAATGGGTCAAAAAGAGTAGCCAATTTAGAAGGGTGAAACAGTAATTCACCACCACCTCTAAATTACTTTTACCAGCTACCTGTCTACTATGAAACCCACCCCCTCTCTCTCTCCTCAATTTTTATTTACATTTTATTTTCAAATTTTCCACCATCACCAGGAATTACGATAAATAGTAACAAATTTAATGCCTTATAATATAATAATGTGAATGAATGAATATCAAATTTATTAATTTCTTTTTTTTATTATTAAAAATTAACTTTTGGCATCTAATAATTATTAAATTACGTTCTGAGATGGTTGTTAAATTCTTTCTAATCAATTTCTGTACTCTTTAACATATAAAATATCACATCAAATATCTAGTTTTGTTGAAAAGATATGCAAATTATTGGATTAATAAAGTATATCTTTTTTCTTATTTAATTTACACAAACAATCAAATGATGTTATATTTTAATAATTTTCCCTACAATATAAATAATATATTTTAATAATTATTGCAAGCATGGTGTATATTTATATATATTTTGATAAAGTATTGGAAGCATGAAATTATTAGAATTCAATAGTTCTCTGAAGTTATTGAATAATTGTAATGTATTATATTAAACAGCTACTAGTATTTGAAGTTATATATATATATATATATAATTTATACCTTAGTCTTGCAAAATTTTCTTAATATATTAAAAGCTTTCAATTAGATCATTCTATGACATTATAGTTTATTAATGCATTTAAACACATAATAAAAATGCTATATCAAAATGATATGATTAAGTGTCCAAATATTGTTAATATATAGGAAAATTTTTAAAGATAGAAAAATAAGATAAACTATTTACACAAAATAACAAATTTTAATCTTCTTTGATATTGGTTGATAGAGGTCTATCAATATCTAGTAGTGATAAAAAATGATAGAAGTCTATCATTAATACTATGTGTATGTGATAGACACTAATAGAAGTTCGTCGTTTTTTTTTTTTTCTATTTCTGTAAATAGTTTTACATTTTTTTTCTATCTTTGAGATTTTTTCATATGTATATGTGTATATAACAAGGTCTAAGGTTCAATCGCCTACTTCATATGTGGTAAAAAATATTCAAATATATTATAAAATAAATAATTAATAACACCAAAACTTGTTAACAAATTTTAACTTTTTTGACAATAATAAATTAAAATTTTCAAATACATTGAAGGTGAAATAAAAAAAAGAAAATCCGATTAGATTCAAATCCTGTAGTATAATTAGCCTATTAAAGAAAAAGATTATAAATACCATCACATTCATATTACACGATGACATGAAGATAAAGATAGAACGGAAATTTAAATTAAGATGATAGACATCTATAATATTGGAAATTGAATCTCGAACGTTTAAAGAAAAAGATCACATTTTGACACGTCAAAGAAATCCAATTTCTAACATCGAGGTTGAGTATATAAACACTATACTAATTAAGCCGTGGTCCAACGAATAACTTAACAGCATATTCTTTACAAAATTTGAAGGTTGAAACGTCTATACGCGCTGTATTATAATATAAGAAGTGGGTGGAAGTAGTTTGGCCTTGGCCCTTGGAGAATTGAATTGAAGGAGGCTCATCTCGTCTCTGTTTCCCACACCCCACGTTGATCCATGTTGTTCAAAGACTCTGATTTTATAATATATTTTTATATATATTTGTTGTTGTATCTGTAAGTAATTAAACAATTGGAACAAATTTGATTAATTAATTGTTTGTTGTCAGACAAGCACACTAGATCCATAAAATACTCACCTCCCCAAATTCCCATCTTTTCCCTCTCTCTCTCTCTCCTAAAACCTCTTGTAAATCGAGAGAGATCTGAGAAAGACCCGTCATTCAATTCAATCATCAAAATCCATTTACGCCTTCAAAAATTCATTTCCTTTCTCTTTCTTTTTGAGATCATAATGATTCACATTACAGTAGAAACCCTCTTTAATTCTTTACTCTTTTCTTTTCAACTCTGTTTTTCTTCCTCTGATCTCATACAACAGTGAAAACTTACAGCAAACACCGACTCCATGGGAGGAGGAAAAAAAAAAAGGACATGAAACAGAGGGAAAAAAACAGAGGGAAACACAAGAACAAAACAAAAAATATTCACAAACAAGTGGGTTTCTTCATCGATCTCGCCCCAAGATTTAGCACTGGTCAGCCCACCTTCGAAAAGGGACCATCTTCTTTTCTCTCCTTCTTCAATAGGCCAATCTGAGAGTTGCTCTGTTCTCTGAAGCAGCTTGTTCTGAACCTGACCCATCTGATAAAAAGAGGGAAATTTCCAACTTCTCTCTATTGAGTATGTTAGATTCATGAGTTTTTCCATATGGGTTAGCTTCAAGAATCGGTGTAATCGTGCCAACAGATGAGCATGGTGACGCATCGTCTCATGATGTAGAATCGAGCCCTCTGTTCTTTAACTAATCTAGCGCACTTTCTTGTGAAAGAACACCTTCTATGAGAGGAATTTTTCATGATAGGGAAAGAAGAAGATCGGGTTGATCTGGTTAAGCTTTCTTTCTTGGACATCTTCCATTTCTCATCGAAGTAGAAAGGGGGATCGTTGGGAGTAGCAGTTGAAGTAGTTGCAGTAGCAGCGACCGGGGAAGCCATGGATGAAGAAGATTACAGTTTTTTGTTTTTTTTTTTTAACTCTCTCTCTCTCTCAACTCTCTGTGTTTTCTGTGAAGAAAAGAGATGGAGGGATTGAAGGATAGAGAAATGTAAGATTTTTTTTCTTTTTTTTTTTTTTGAAGAGTTGAGGAGGAAATGAGGGAAAGGGTTGGGGTTTGTATTTATAAAGTACTGGAAAAGAGAAGAGAGAACAGAGCAAAAAATGGCAGTGCAGATGGGAGTAGCAGTTGCTATCACCTGGGCCTTCTATAGGCCCACAAACCGCTTTCAAATATAAAGTTCAAAACTTAGTTTAACTTATAAACTTTCTAGGATTTCACATGGCATATGCCAATTTTACGTGGATTGTTGGAACACCTTAAATTTATTATCTAGCATTTCAAATAATTAATTACGAACGTCTTACTATTAGGACAGCAAGCTGGATCTAGAGGTTATACGTCTTGATAGGGTTTGAGGACAATGTCCTCTAAACCTATCTAAAATTTGTATATAGCATATTTAATTATTTATGGTTATTTACAATTATGGTTATATAATTTAAAGAAGTGCACTGTATAAACTCTCAAGCCTTAGTGACATCATTTTGAACTTTGAAAACATTCTCTCTAATAATATTGTTCTCCCTCTATATTGTGGACGTAGCTAACACTCTATTAGTGATCCACATATATCTGTGTGTCAATCTTTCTTTACATTTTTTTTTTGTATTTTTTACTTGTCAATTTCGTAATATCGACTCCCCACTGTGTGCTGTAATGATGTGTTCGTTATTATAGATGATTGTTATTATAGTCCATGAGTTATAATATAGATTAGTTTAATTTGGATAGAAAATAGTAAACATTTTAATAAAAAAAAGATCTAAAATAGTAATACGATAGTTAATTGTAGGTTTTATTAGTTAGAAACACCCATTATTATAATTGGAACTTCAAACATTTAGTGGGCTATACTCCACTCACTCGAAGTTAGACCCAAATACCTCTTAATATTGTTCGCCAATGTCAGTGTGATTTAAATGACATGACACATACTCTCATATTAAAGTTTTAAAAAAATTAAAACGATTAAAATAAACCAAAGTTGAAAATATAAAATCTAAGGTCTCGTTTGACAATTGTATTTTGTATTTGGTTTTTAGAAAGTAAGCTAATTTTCTTTTAGTTTCTTACAGTAAATTGCATCTTTCTAGATACAATAGTTGAATTTTTAGTCAAATATTTAAAACAAAAACAAGTTTTTAAAAACTATTTTTTTAGGTTTCAAAATTTAGCTTGTATTTTGAAAATATTGGTAAGAAGTAGATAGCAAAGAATACAATTAAGATGTGGAAGGATTATCTATAAACTTAATTTTTTTTTAAAAAAAAAAACATTAAGACTCTGTTTGGTAACCATTATATTTTTAGTTTTTAGTTTTTGAAAATTAAATCTATTTTCTCCCCATTTCTTATCATGATTTGCATATTTCTTAAGTACAATGGTTGAATTCTTAACCAAATTTCAAATTTAAAAAACAAGTTTTTAAAAGCTACTTTTATAGTTTTCAAAATTGGCTTGATTTTTTAAACTATAAATGAAAAGTAGATAACAAAGAAATAAATTTAGATATAAAAGTAGTATTTATAGGCCTAAACTCTTCAATAATACTCATGAACTTAAAAAAGTTTGATTAATACGCTTTACTTTTTTAAAAAAATTTAAAAAATATCCTTACTGTTAAGCTATAGATGGAAAACGTTAGAAAATTTCATTGATGCCTCTCTGACCTATTAAATTAAATTAAATTAAAAATATAAAAACACAAAAATGTTTCTTATTCTCTTTCTTTAATACAATCACTTCTCTTCCGAAAAGAAACTAACAAGAAGAGTCTTACTCATAAAGGCTATCAAATAGAGGGTTAAAACTGACACAGTTCTACCATCACTACAACTCTATGGAATATAAAAAAGAAGAAAATAATGTTAAGTATTAACAGTAATTCACATTAATTCTCTCTTTCAAAATTGAAAGTTTTATTCTCGTAATTGTTTATGTTTTATTTGGTAACTATTTCATTTTTTATTTTTTATTTTTAAAAATTAAGTCTATTTCTTTCTTATTTTTTATAATAATTTGCATATCTTTTAAGTAAAATTATTGAATTCTTAGCTATATTTTAAAAACAAAAAATAAATTTTTAAAAATTATCTTAATAATTTTTTTTGTAAAAAAATTTAAAAATAGAAATAATGTCAAAATAAATCAAAACGATTGAAAAACGGTACAAAAGAATTTAGGGTTTTGATTATAATGAGTGTTGAGGGGTAGGTTGGAAAAGCAAACGTCATGGTTGGAATTAAATTAATGAAAATCTCAGTGAGATTGGGTTGTGTAGGCATGGGCTGCAGAATCACACCTCTTTCTCTTCACTGTTTAACAAACCAAATAAGTTTTTTTTTTTTTTTTCTCCCTCATAAATATCACCTCTTTTTTATCATTTTACCGTACTAACCATTTCTAGCACTTTTTCTATTTTTTTTTTCAAGGAGTTCTTCAAAAATAGAAAATATGAAAAATTATTCATATCAAATATCAAAATTTAATCTCCTTTTACAGAAAAATAAAGACTGATAGGAGTCTATCAATATCTATTATTGATATAAAATTGAAAGAAATCTATCATTAATACTCTATGATAGACACTGATATACTTAAATACTGATAAAAGTCTATCAATGTTTTTTTATTGCTATTTCTATAAATAGTTTGTCATTTTTTTGTGAAAAAATTTCTTTTTTTTATTCTTGTTAGTAACTTTTCATATTATTAATGCTTTTATTAGCATATTTGGATATATGGGCATGTTATTTTAATTAACGATTCCATAAAATATCTACTCTCTCTATTCACATTTCACATTATGATTTTTTCTTCGTGAATAATCATTTTAATATTGTTGGATTAACATCATTTAAAAACAGTGCAAATGCAACGTTGGATAATAGAAGGTAGTATTTTATATTATCTGTTTTTTTTTCTAGTCCTTAATATTCATAACACTATAATTGTATTTATTGAAATGCCTTAAATATGATATCAAAGCTTTGAAGGTTCTAGTACGAAGGTATGTCTCTAAAATTTAGTGAAATGCACTATATGAACTCTTTAATTATAGAGGTGTAATTATTTTGTAATTTGTAACATTTTCTTTAATAATATCGTTTTGCTTCAATCCATAGACATAATTAACACATTATTAGTAAAGTACTTAAATCTATGTATCGATTCTCTATTTTTTTTTTTCATATTTTCTGTATTATTTGATTACGATTTCGTAACCGTATTAATTTTTTTTACTCAATTTTATGTGTTAAGTAATTAACATTTGAATCACACCTGCGCATGTGTTTTTAAAAATATAATCATTCACATGTTCAAGTATGTAATTAAAGAATATTTATTTACAAAATAACATAGTTGAGAAGTATTAATACATTAACTCCTAAAAGTTTAGGGGAGCACTATGTATATTTCACCAAATTTCAATATTAGTAATTTAAGCATTAATATTATTATTATTATTATTATTTTAAAGGAAATGGAAAAGTGAAAACAATAGTTGGAATTGAAATATTACCTCACTACCACATATATGTATGTATTTACTTTACCAAAACTTTGGGTTTAATAATTGAAGAGTTTATCTGTCTGTTCTTTTTTTTTTTTCCCCCTTTTTTAAGAGTTTATTTGTCTGATTGATCAATGTGACGTTCTGACAATACATCAATTTGTTTCTATTCGGAATCCAGATTTTTCTAACTACTTCAAGAAATTTCATTTTAGTTTTTAACTTATTTTTAATTATAAAATAATCTACACTTCAGTAAAAAGAAAAGAAAAAAAAAAGGTTATTTTTTTGCTTTTTACTGTTGGCCAATAGAAAAATTGGGGTTCTCAACTATTTCCTTTTTACCCTTTTTTTTTAATCTTTGTCCTTTGAAGCAGTAATAAATATACTCAGTGGATCCTCATCCTGACCTTTCTGTCCTCTTCATCTCTTTAGGGAATTAGATAAAAAATCATTTTCATTTAAGTCTTCAACATAGCTTAATTTTAATTTGCCTCGGTAAATTTTGAAATTGGATTAAAAAACAAAAGGGCAAAACTTTATATGGCCATAATTACGATTCTATTTGATAATTATTTGGACTTTGTTTAATATCCATTTAATTTTTTTTATTTGGACTTTGTTTAATATCCATTTAGTTTTTTTATTTGGACTTTGTTTAATATCCATTTAGTTTTTTTATTTAATTTTTGAAAATTAAGATCATAAACATGCATTTTTTCTTTAAATTTGTTCTTTTGTTATATACTTTTTACTATTGCCTTTAAAATTTAATTTAAGCTTTGAAAACTAAAAAATTAGTTTTTGAAAACATGTTTTTATCTTTAAAATTTGGTTAAGATTTCAACTTTTTAACTTAAAAAAAATGCAAATCATGGTAAAAATTTATGAGTAAATAGACTTAATTTTTAAAAATAAAAAACCAAATGGTTTTCAAACAGAGTTTTAGTTTTTGGTTTTTTTCTTCACATTTCTTAGAATGGTTTTCATCTTCCTTAAATAAAAGAGTTTGATTCTTAACAAAATTTCAAAAATAAAAATAAATTAATTTTTTTTTTTTTGTTAATATCGTTGGTTTTTGGAAACACTAATAAAATATATATTACAAGTCTATAATCTTATTTTTTTAAGTAAAATAATTACAGGGGTGGGGATTAAACTTCCAACCTCTAGGGACAAAAGTCGTGTCAATTATCACTGAGCTAAACTCACGTTGACTTCATAGACTTAATGTTTTAAAAAAACTAAAAATAAAAATTAAGATTCTATTTTGTAATCATTTCGTTTTTTATTTTTTATTTTTTAAAAATTAAGTCTATTTTTTTCTGATTCCATACAATAATTTGCATATTTCTTAAGTACAATGGTCGAATTTTTTGTCAAATTCTAAAAACAAAAACAAGTTTTTAAAAGCTATTTTTTTAGTTAAAATGTTTGTTTGATTTTTTTAAACTCTTAATAAAAAGTTGGTAACAAAAGAACAAATTTAGAGATAGAAGTAGTGTCTATAATCTTACTTAAAAAAGTAAAAAAAGGAAACGTAAATAGTTATCGAACAAATTAAACCACAAATGGCCCATTTACAAGTAACAATAAAGAATTATTATAGAAAACTTGAAAGACACTAGGGTTGATTTGATGGAGACAAGTTAAACGATAGAATGTGGCATATGGCACTAGAAGTGCCCCTTCACATTTATGGGCTTCAATGAAAAATATTGCTTATATGTGAAATGACATATCTTTTCAAATTTGTTTTTATGTTTTCTCTTTTATTTGTCCACACTTGTGCAACTATCCAAGGATTGAGGGGCATGTGCCCTTTAACTTGATATCCTTTAATATACTCTTGGCCCTTAATTATTTTATTTTATTATTCTCTTCACATTTAACTATTCTAATTTCTATGGGAATCATATCATCAATGACCCATACATTTCTTTTATTTTATTAGCCAATTGGTTCAAATTTTGGAGAAGAAATTTGAAATATACTACTGTTTGAGATTGAAATGTTTTTCTATATAATTGAGAATGGTCAAAAATTGCACACTATTTGAACTAAATTTTGAAAAGGGTCATGTGTTTGTCTTTTTGTTGATGTTCTCATCTCCTAAGGAAAGAAACATGTCTTTTCACACACATACACGTATCTGTTTTCTAAAGACTCTATAGAGGGTCACTCTTTTGAATAATTGGTTTTGAAGGGACATCTCCATTCCTTCCCATTTCTTCACTTTTCTTAGCTAACATTGCAAATGTATTACTTCATCAAATACACTTTAATTCCTAAGTCAATTTGGGAGTATTGTTGAATATAATAAGGATTGATTGTTAATTCACAGCTTAACGAGAGTTTTTCTTTCAAGTATGTATCTATGTTGAAGGCTCTAATCATGATTATCCTACCTTGTCTCAATCAGTCACTTGAATCAATTTAGGATTAGATTTTCCGACATACTCTACTTGCTTCCTTTAGAGTTCAGATGGGACATGAAGTCATGCAGACTATTATCATCCTCTTAACTCATATGTTAAGCTAGACTCTCACAATCAAGACTAATCCAACTTCATCTTAAAGCTCCACAACATTATTGGCTAGGTGAAATATTAACTCATGTCCCTCTTCTATAGGGGTGGCCAACCTCACACTAATAGTTAGTTGCCACTTGGCCAGTATCAATGACAATACCTATAAGTTTAACGATATATTCTCTCAATTTCTCACACAATCTTTCTAAACTTGGGCTTCATCTAAACCTACCCTTCAAATATAACCATTTTTAACTCTTTAGACAAACTTTTATATGCTTAAGAAATATATATATATATAAATTTATTTATTTTCCCCTTATTAGTTTAACTTTTGTAAGGGGACGTTTTTTTATTTATTATAGGGTAAAGAACTAAGAAAAGTTGTATGAATTATTATTATTATGAATATTGATAATTGAAGTGGTGAGAGTTTTATGATAATAAGAAAAAGAGAGATTTGTAGATTTTTTTTTCCCTCCATCGGAGAATGGAGCAAAAGCCTAAGTGAACATCAACGTAGGTCTGTTTTGTGCGGTGCAAGAACCCACCGACCAACACAAATCAGTGTTTCAAACACCACCATTATACTATTATTATTATTATTATTAATCCACCCTAATCAAACTAATCGTTCTTATCTTATATATATATATAGTCAATTTTCATGCATCTCTGGTGTATTGTTCTCGTTTTAAAGATACATTTATTAATCAGTAATGAAAATTGGTATTATTGTAATAGGAGTCCATTATTTGATCAATCGTAATGGATCTGAATCATAAACCTAATTGGATTACTTTTGATCCCGTTTACTTAGAATTATGAATCTGCCACATTTCCTATAGTTGTTACTATTACAGTCATCATTCATCCCTAACAGTAACGATAATGGTAAAGATAAAGGTAAATGTGACATATTCATAATTTTCATACTATTATAGTAACAAATATTTGTAACAGTAATGGTAAAGGTAGTCGGTCCCATGTAATTTTTAAACACATCAGATTGAGCATCATCCGTTCCTCAATGAGATTGCACATTTTGATTACAGATTTTGGGACAGGTCCTATGATTCATTGCGATTACGGAACATATGTAGACAACAACAAATGTAATCAAGTGGGGGGGGTCTCTTTTCATATTACCATTGGTGGTTTACGTTTTACCTAGTGTAAATATGACGTAATTGAATTGTATATTTTTGTGTTAAGGATCAACTCAGGTATATATCTTTTACTTAGCTTCATGTGTTAGTTAAATTAGAGTTTAGGTTTGAGTAAAAAATAGAAAAAATAATTAAAATGGGTGTTTCGTTTCCAACTTAGTGGGTAACAGGTGGAGTGGGCTATTATAGTCTACTCCATGTTTGAAGTTCCAATTATAATAGTTGGTGTTTCCAACTATTATAACCTTATTTCATACTTATTTTATATCTTTCTCTCTTTATTACAATATTTACTATTTTTTATAAAATAAAATAATTTATACCCCAAACATAAATTAATAATCCATACTAAATTAATTTGCACCACAACCACAAAGACTATTGTAATAACTATTAATTATATATAGTTAACTCAACACTTCAAATACACTTAATAAATTTTCAATGAGTAAAAGGGCTTGAAGGTAATGTAAGAGAATAGTTCAACCAAATTAAACCAAAGAGTAGAGACCAAATTTAAATTTTTAAACCTATAAAAAACCAAATTAAATAATCACAAGAATCAAATTGAAAATTTTTAATAAAAAAATCAAATTAAAAATTAAGGTCAAGCGGGCCATAGGACCAAATTTAAAAATTAAACTAAATTATATTTTCATTATTTATTCTTAAGATCCAATCATAAAAAACCCTTCCTTTCTAAACCTTTGAAATGGTTAAGCTGAATATAAAATAAATCCACACATTCTCCTAGGCATTAAAATACTGATTGTTTTTTCGACGTACGCAAATGACGTCATTTTTAATTTAAAAAACTTTTTTTTTAAAAGTAAAGTAACGTAAAATTGAGATTATCTTATGTTGCAGGTATGGTTTAAAATTTAAAATGAGTCGAAAATTCGATATTTCCATCAAAGTTTCGAATTTTTTATTTTTTTTTTCTAACAATTAATTATACTAGTTTAATAGATCATATTATTAAAAAAAAAATCACATATTTTTATTCGAATTTTTATACTATGTCACCTCAAATTTGAATTAGCGTGAATTCTCTAATATTTCTCGTATTTTCTCTCAAATTCTAATTTTTTTTTTCTTTTTAATTATGTTGTCTTATGTTTAATTTATGCATTTACATCCCTTTTATATTTAATGTTATGATTTTTCTATCTTTATTATGTTATGTTAATTTGATTTTTCATTTTTGTATCTATTTCAATTTACAATTATTTTATGTACAAATATTTCATCTTCTTTAATTTTCTAATTAATTTTTTATAGTTGATATTATTTTATAATTATTTTTCCATTTATTTTTAAAATTTCTACACCCGCATCAACATTTGCACAAATATCTTACAATATAAATCTAAACATCATCTTACTCCATAGAAACAATCATTAAAAATGGTCAATTATAGTATAATTCAGTCACAATCAAAGTTTTATTAACTAATTATAACAATTTCTATAAAGTTTTTCATATTTTCCATAAGAACAGAACTTCGACATTTCCATTGATATCGATATTTTGAACCTTAATTGCAGATAAGATTATGATAACCAATAACATTAGAAAAAAAAATTATATAACCCTAAGAAGAAAAGCAACCCAATGAATAATGGATTGCCAATATTTGTGTGTGAAATTGAAAATATGAATGTGCCCATCATAGATACACAAAAATATGAATGATATATAACAAAATAGTACCTAAGAAAGAAGAAAAGGAATTGGTAGTTAATATGCAACTGCCTGCACTGAACCCAAGCTTTTCATCTTTTCTAAGGCTCCACTCGGCTTTATGCAGCGCACGAATTCTTCCACCAAACATAAACAAATTGGCAACAACCCTTTTTTTCTTTTTTCTATATATGCATATATCTTTATAGTGCTAAATCTTTACAAAATCCCAAGTACTATTTCTTTTTCCTTTTTCTAAAAAAAAATTCTTTTTTACAGTTTTACAAATGGCTTTCAAATTTTAAAATAATTCAGTGTGATGTGATTGTACGATATTATGGTGTGTCAAATTCATGGAGGTTCCAAGATGTGGCCTCTTGGTGAGCCTCATGATGAAGGGTGAAGCCCAACCATTGACAAAATAGCAATATCAATATAATTTTTTGTTTTGAAAAAAAAAAACATTTTTGGTCCGTGTTAAATTTTGAGTTTGGTTTCAAAATGTTATAATTTTATCTTTGATATTTGAATTTCGCTTTAATTTGATATCTATTTCTCGAACTTTGCACTTTAACCTCATTTTTTTTTTTTACTAAATACTCATTTTTCGTCTATTGATGTTATTTTATGTTAATAAATTAAAAGGCATTAAAATAATTATAATTAATTAAGTCTCATTGTTTTTATCACTTTCAAAATTGAATTTAAATTTTTCCTTCTAATTATTTTTAATTAATTAATAGAAATTGACATCATTGATTGAAAGTAAGTATTTAACAATAAAAAATGGAGGTTAAAAATGTAAAATCTTGAAATCCATGGACTAAATTGAAACAAAACTCAAAGCTCAAGGGTAAAATTGTAACGTTTTGAAACTTAGGGACTAAATTGAAATAAAACTCAAAACTTAAGATGTGCAACATTTTAAAATCTAGGGACCAAATAGAAACTAAAACCAAAACCTAAGGATTAAAAAGGTATTATTCTTTTTTTTGATACCTAATAGATAAAAGTCCTTACTCGACAATTATGTAGATACCAAAAAATATATCAACCATATATATATATATATATGGGTGAATAATTGTACTAATGTCCTACAAAGGAAAACAGAGAATTGTATATGTGTATGACGTTAAATTATGGATACTTTAAAACTACACTTATGCATAGTTTTTTCTAGTCTTTAAAGCATAATTAGGTTCTTCATTCTACTTGTTTATTGTTCAATGGTCATTAAAATCTATCAAAAGAGTGTTTATCTCAAGGAGATTAAGGAGTAGGAGTTAGGGGAGTTTTGAACTCCACTCGCTCGCTGTTAGGCCAAAAAGTGCGTAGGCCCCAACTATTAATAAAATCATATCAATTTTATATTTTATTAACTTCTGAAAGTTACTATTTTACTCCTTGCTCTAAATACTTTCTAAGATACATGAATTGAACATATTGTATCTTTTATGATGTTTTTAAATCACTTTTCTCTTTCGTTTGATTTTTGCTCTTTTGATACGAATTACATTTCTTTGAATTTAGTTTTTCTTAAAAAGGAAAAAAAGTTGATTTAATTCAAAACTAGTAGGTATGATTATAGTTCTAATCTTGTACTAGTTTTATTTGTTTGATGTATTTGTATCTCACTTTGAATGTATGCATATAAAAGTATACTATCGACTATGTATTACTTGTCATGTCAACTAAGATCCTCTAGGTTATTGGGATCTCTTGGGAGTTCTTAAGATTATTGGGATCCTTTGAGATATTTGTGTTTGTGAGAAGAGCTGGATTAGTTTCTTGGAAGCGGATTCTTTGTTAAAAGATTTGAAAATGATTGAGTGAGAATGACTTAGCTCTAACTTGCCTATGAAAATAGAGATGATGCTCTTAGGGAAGAGTTTATTTGGTTTGAAATTAGAATTCTTATTGAGGACATTTGTTTAGTTGGGAAAATTGTTAATGTTGTTAACTTTTGTAACATCTCTATTGAGGAGAATAAAGCTATTTATGCTATTGCAACTCTGGCTTCTTCTCAAGATTGTTATTTGATCAGGAAAGATATTTTCTAAATAACATTCTTTCCCTCTTTGGAGAAGAGCATTAAGATTAGGAATAATTAGTTGGACTTTTCGGTTCTCTTGTTGTTTCATTGTCTAAAAAAATGGTCATGTCAACTCTTAGGGTAATATGTCAATTTTTCATTTCTATTTGATTATTAAACACTATAGAAAACAATATAATATGTTTGTACTAATATAGAAACAAATGAAAACAAATAAAAGTGGAGCTATTGAATAGTAGCAAATGCAGGATAATTTAATTAATTTGCTTTATACAACTATTTTCTATATAATAATGTCCTAAAGGTATGGTTTTGTGCTATTTCTGCAATTATATCTCCATTGAAACTTTGTTTATCAAGAAATCGATTACGTATGGAAGTTGTTGCCACTTTTTCAAAGGGTAAATTGACTTTATAGCTTTCTATATTTGAATTATATCCTCATTGAAAACTTTATTTTCAGAAGGAATTATTTATTTTACACTTTCTTTTGGGTAAAAAACCTTTAAAGTTTATGAAAACAAATTAGTCATGAAATTACTTTTTTTTATTAATACAACACGTGAAAACAAGCATAAAAATTTAAACTTCCGATCTGAAGAAAATAACTACATATTAACTACCTTGAATTATGTTCACTTTAGATGTAATCTAAAGAAATTGGACAAATTACCTTCAAAATTCTAACGGATTCTCACTTAAAGTATTATTTAGGGAAGGAACTAATATTAAAATCCCCCTCAAGGATAAAGGAAACAAGTCATCAAAAGAATTAAATTATTGGTGAACCAATCATTAAAATCATTATATTGGTATTAGTCATTTTCTATGACATTGATTGTCATATTGTGCCTTATATTATCATATTTTCAAGCAACCTTATATTATCACTTAGTTATATGAAATATTCTTAACTAAAAATAAGGTTGAATAAATTACTATTCATCTTACTCATTAGCATTTAATAAATCCAACAATCAGTTTTATTTTTTAGTTTCCTGTTTTTTTTTTCTTCTTTATCTCTCTGATATATAAATAAATAAGCACAAGGAAGATGTGAATAAACATTAAAATCTTATTTTTGGCTATGTTCCCCAAATCATATATGAACAAAATTTGGTATTGGGATTTTGTTGTCTATTTGTAATGAGGCTCTCTTCATTTGTATATAAACTTGAAGAAGAATTATAAACTTTGATAAACTAATTTATATGTCTATATAATATCCCAATTATTAGCAGCTTAATTAATATTCCCCAATCATTATCCAAAATTTATTGTAGTTGGAGAGCTTGCAATCACTTTAATTTATAATTTTCAGATCCCACATTATCTAAATAATCACATCTCATATTCTGGTAATTTTATTATTATTATCATTATTATTATTTGTAATATTGTTAAACTGTAGTTATCAATCGTTGTCCTATTTTGGTAGTATCAAATGTCAATATAATATTTAATCAAACTAATAACTATAAATAAAATTTTTAAATACATCTAGATGTTTCTTAATTATTATTAGTTTTTTTTTTTAATGTTACATTTCTATATAAAAGGAAAATTATTTCAAATAGTAAAATTGTTGTATAAGATATAACAAAATTTCAGAACTATTAATGATAGGAACTGATAGACATTGATAGACATCTAACATTGTCTATCAATATCACTTATAGATATGGATAGAAGTCTATTATCATTGATAATTATGGAATTTTGCTATATTTTATAAACATTTTGATTATTTTTTTATATTTGAAAACAACACTATTTAAAAAGTCGGATACAACTCTACAACTTCAAAAGTAAGTCATAAATAATATAAGGAATTTTTGTTGTGTTCAACAAGATAATTTAATGAGTTAAATTATACTTAGAATGGAAAATACATCTAATTCTAAAATAATCCAAAATTTTAGTCTAATCTAATGCGTGAGATTTTGTACAAACAAATGTTTTCCTTGAATCAGTTGATTGAAGTCTGAAGAAAGCCATTGATATTTTGTTGTAACTGTTACATAGTGCACCAGGCATCCCAATATGAGGCTGGGCTGCTTGTCCAATTTTTTAAGCCCAAGCCCAATAAGCCTTCTAGTCCTAACTGACCAGTTCAACTTTTTTTTTTTATATATAAAAAAAAAAGGTTTTTGCTAGAAATTTATTTTTTAAAAATATTTTGAATTTATTATGTTATGATAAAATTGAAATAAAAATAATTAGGTGCATCATGGGCAATACCTATCTTTGTAAGTCCTACTAAATTATTCAATCATAATTTGTCATGTGAAAATTTCTTTTTAAAAATATTTTAATTCTTTTTTTATGTGAGTAATAAGAGAGGGTTGCATAAAAAGATGGGTACTCTCTATTACCCACATTGAAATTATATTTATCTCTTAAAGGTGTTTGGGACGCTAAGTTGGTTATTACAGTCTGTAGGTTATAATAGTTTGTGAAGGGATGTAGACTATTTTAGTCTAGGTTATAATAGCTTGTGTATGAGACGTAGATTATTTTAGTCTGAATAGAAAATAGTAAACATTGTAACAAAGTGGAAAAAAATGGATGAGTAAGAAATAGTAAACACCGTAACAAATAGGGAAAGAGAGGATGAATAGGAAATGGTAAATGTTGTAATAAATAGTAAACATTGTAACAAATAGGGAATTGAAATAGTAATTATGTAGTTAATTGTAGGTTGTAATGGTTGAAAATACAAACTATTATAATTGGAGCCATACGCATGAAATGAGCTATAATATTTCACTCCACTCACTTGAAGTTGGGGGTCGAATGCCCTCGTAATGTATAATGTAGACACAATGAAGTTTATAACTAGGGTTTACTACATATATAGTCTAAATAAATAGACACAATCAGACAATTATTTAAACTTTCGTGTGTGTTTGGGGTAAAGACTATCATAAGATTATAATAACCACCTCTTGCTACAGTCTATTTTGTATTTCCCAATTAGCTACCGTCAACATTATTTCGAAACCCCAATTTGTTATAGTATTTACCATTTGCTACAATTTTTACTATTTTACATTCATCATTTTTTTTTGCTACAATGTTTAATATTTTCATCTCAAACTAAAATAATTTTTACCTTAAACACATACTATTATAACTCACACTAAAATAATCTACATCTAAAACACAAACTATTGTAACCAAATTATAATAACCTAGGACTATAATAACCAATTCCTTGTCCCAAACGTCCCCTTTATATTTTGACATGAATAGCCTAATGGCTATTAGTTTACAAAAAAGTCGAACCCAATTTACTATTTTAACCCAATATAATAATATTAATGCCAAAAGATACATGTAAGAGAAGTTTCTCGCATTTACGAATTTTTCAAAGTAGTCTTGTTTTTAGAACCTACACTACACAAGTAAGAAAATTTTCTCAAAAAATTCAAAAATTGTTATCCTCATAAATGAAAGTAAGAATCGGCAAGAAATTTCAAAGGAGAAAAGAATGTACATTTGATATATACGACACAATATATTCAACATTTATTTGAATTTTCTAGCAATAAACAATGATATATTTGATAAATGCATAGACAAAGACAATTTGTATACTATATTGTCTTATATACTGAACAACATATGCAATGTATATTTACATTGTTCAGTATATTTGTAAACAAAAAAAATCATGGTGTATGCAATGTATATTTATATTTTTCAATATATTACTAATATATTTATCGTATACTTGAGATCTCAAGGGAGAGGTGATCAAGTTTCAACTAGAAATATAAAAGGAAATAGATGAAATCTCCTAAGATTAAATGAATACCAATTGAAATTAATAAATAATAATAACAAATAATAACCCGTCAAAATTTGAAAATGATATTAATAAAAAAGAATTAAATAATTTGAAATTTTTTGAAATATTAGTAAAAATGTTAAATGGGTCCAAAATTAAAGCTAAAAGCTTTTGAAATAATTCAAAATCTACCATATTTATGAAATATGTGGTGTCGAAAGATTTTTCGTTTAAAAAACTCTTATACCTATCAACTTTATTTTTTGTTTGTTTTAATGCCGAAAAAGCAGTATTATTCAATATATTTTTTCTAATGCTATTTACTATTTTAGAAAGTGACTAATGAAGGTTTTTGCTAGAAATTTATTTTTTGAAAATATTTTGAATTTATTATGCTATGATAAAATTGAAATAAAAATGAGTAGGTGCAACATGAGCAATAACTATCTTTGTAAGTCCCACTAAATTATTCAATCATAATAAGCCATGTGAAAATTTCTTTTTAAAAATATTTTAGTTCTTTTTTTTATGTGAGTAATAAGAGAGGGCTGCATAAAAAGATGGATACTTTGTATTACCCACATTGAAATTATAATTATCTTTAAAGATGATTGGAGCGCTAAGATGGTTATTACAATCGGTAGGTTATAATAGTTTGTGAAGGGGTGTAGACTATTTTAGTTTAGATTATAATAGTTTGTGTATGAGACGTAGATTATTTTAGTCTAAATAGGAAATAGTAAACACTATGACAAAGAGAAAAAAATGGATGAGTAGGAAATAATAAATACGGTAACAAAAAGAGAAAGAGAGGATGAGTATGAAATGATAAATGTTGTAATAATAGTAAACATTGTAATAAAGAGTGGTTTGAAACAGTAATACTGTAGTTAAGTGGACTATAATAGTCCATTCCACTCACTTGAAGTTGGGGATTGAACGTCCTCGTAATGTATAGTGTAAACACAATGAAGTTTATAACTAGGGTTTACCACACATATAGTTTAAATAAACAAACACAATTGCACAATTATCTAAATTTTCGTGTGTATTAGGACTATCCTAATACTATAATAACCACCTCTTATTGCAATAAATACTATTTTGTATTTTCTAATTAGATATAGTCATTTCAAAATCTCAATTTGCTATAGTATTTACTATTTACTACAATTTTTACTATTTTACATTATTATTTTTTAATTCTTTGCTACAATTTTTACTATTTTCTTCTCAAACTAAAATAGTTTTTACCTTAAACACATATTATTATAACCTAAACTAAAATAATCTACACATAAAACACAAACTATTATAACCCAACTATACTAACCTAGGACTATAATAACCAATCTCTTGCCCCAAACGTTCCATTCATATATTGACATGAATAGCCTAATGGCTGTTATTTTATAAAAAAAGTCTGACCTAATTTATTATTTAAACCAAATATAATAATATTAATACCAAAAAACACATGTAAGGAAAGTTTCTCGTACTTAAGAATTTTTCAAAATAGTCTTATTTTCAAAACCACTAAACAAGTAAGAAAGTTTTCTCAAAAAATTCGAAAACTGTGACCCTCATAAATGAAAGTAAGAATCGGCAAGAAATTTCAAAGGAGAAAAGAAGGTACATTTGATATATACAACACACTATATTCAACATATATTTGAATTTTCTAGCAATAAACAATGGTATATTTGATAAATGTATAGACAAAGACAATTTGTACACTATATCGTCTTATATACCAAACAACATATGCAATGTATATTTACATTGTTCAGTATATTTGTAAACACACAAAAAATATAAAAAAAAATCATGGTGTATGCAATGCATATTTATATTTTTCAATATATTACTAGTATTTTTATCATATACTTGAGATTTCAATGGAGAGATGATCAATTTTCAACTAGAAATATAAAAGAAAATAGATGAAATCTCCTAAAATAAAGGAAACATTAATTTGAAATATACTAGATGAATATCAACTCAAGTTAATAAATAATAATAACAAGTCAAAATTTGAAAATAATGTTAATAAGAAAAGAATTAAATAATTTTAAAATTTTGAAATATTAGTAAAAATGTTAGATGGGTCCAAAATTAAAGCTAAAAGCTTTCGAAATAATTCAAAATCTATAATATTTGTGAAATAAATGGTGTCCAAAGATTTTTCGTGTAAAAATCTCTTATACTTATAAACTTTATTTTTGTTTGTTTTAATGCAGAAAAAGCAGTATTATTCAATATATTTTTTCTAATCTTATTTACTATTTTAGAAAGTGACTAATGAAAATAATTATTTTTAATTATTGATTTCATGTGGTGTATGTAGTTATATTATATTGAAACGGATGAACAATAATAAAAAAAAAAAAGAATCAATATTAAATATGGAATGAAATTGAAATTGCAGTTTATGATAAATTTTTAATTTTGTGCCAGACTTCTGAGCATTTTGAAAGACAAAAGAGGTAAAAAGAAGCTTATTATTATTAAAAAGCACTGCATTTTTTTAAACTTTTTCTTTCGAGAGATTTTTATGCAGTAAACCCTCTTTACCCCTTATATTTCATTAATGTCATAAAAATTTGAATTTTTTCAATTAAAGCTTTTACAAACCTCATACGGTTTATAATAATACTAACACGTGATAAGATGAAAATATAATGTACATTGTCATTTCTATTTAATATTTCATGTACATTGTCATATATACATATGCATATTTAGTTATTTTACAAATATAAACCTCATATTATATATAATAATGCTAACACGTGATAAGATGGAGCAACACATAATCTGAAATAAAATGCATATCTATTTGAAATTGAAAATAAAATGTAGAATCAACCTCGTATGTATATCATGTGTATTACATTCTCACAATATAGGTGGTACATAGTACATATAGTATATAATCCCCGAGCAAACTTGAACTAGGAGTAGGTAGACCAGATCAGTTTTGGAAAGCTTGTCTCTATGCCATCAGATTCGTCTACTTGATGAACCCATTATACTTTGAGATCTGTCATTTTGTTTTCTCGTTCCTTACCTACTAGCAGAACCCAAAATGCTATCACCACGTCTCCTTTGTACATTAGATCTTTGTCCCATTAACTTTCCACAAACTATTTTTCTAGAAGATTTCAAATACAATATTACTATCGACATTTTTATATAACACATTCCATGATATTCCATATATAATAAATATTATATACATTTACAGAATTAACACAATCAAGAATATTCGTACATACTTTAAATTATACACATTTACAATGTCATAGATTGAATTATTTCGTATATATACTAGATTATACACATGTTACATACTGAATGAGTACATACCATATGATGCATTTACGGAGATCAACTGAACCTAGACATATATATACAACAGAATATTAACATTCATATTCAAATATATATACATATATATAACAGTTGATCATGTGTAAAGCCAAAATTATATGGGTATTGAGATGATTATATATACACATAATAATTTAGATATTTACAGTATGCATTCATTAGTAACTCAGAACAATTGATGCATTTTTAGAGTTCACGTTGAATTTCTCATACATACGATAGAACTATAACATTAAGAGAGAGGAATACGATTCAATAGGATTCAACATATATATAAAAAGATTCGACAAATATCCCTGAATAGGGTTAAATGTACGCAAGTAGTTCACCTTATACAGGGATAGTTGTCAAATGTAGTACATTTTCACATACGTCCATTAACCCCATACAACAAACACCATATTCCCCTTATCAAATACATATAAAAAATAGTATATTTCTATGTTCGTTTAACACTATAAAACAAATACCCATGCTCTTTCGATATAAAATAACAACCAAATCCTTTCATCATAATCAAAGGTAAAATACACGTGCAATCGTACTAAAAATACAAAAATTATATGGCAATATCTAGTGATAAGAAGATGGGTTTATACATTCTCAATTGAAGTTATAAAATCTTCAGAATATTCTCAAAACAATCGAAAAATTGTATAAAATGACTCAAAAATCCAAAACTTTTCTATGACTGACCCATTTTTAAAAACTTAATTACTTGTGACCTTTTTACCATGTGAAATTTCTCGAATACCCTCGTTTGAAAATCCACTTAACGAATAACTCATTTACTCTTCTTCATCCTTTGATCTTCCCTTATAATGACCCAATAACTCATAATTAAATGCAACTATTTATTTTCAACCAATATTGTACCATTAGAATCAATGCTATTGGATCTAAACCATAGGCCAAGTAATGGAATACCATTTTCAGCTCTCAGTTTCAGTCCAACACTGTCATTCTCTCTATTGCTCTATCAATTTCAGTCAAACACAGACCATGTTCAACTTTAGTTTATGGGTCTAGTGCGAGCATTATTTG
The DNA here is from genome assembly GCF_009727055.1 of Benincasa hispida. NCBI lineage: Eukaryota > Viridiplantae > Streptophyta > Magnoliopsida > Cucurbitales > Cucurbitaceae > Benincasa > Benincasa hispida. The sequence continues at coordinate 13,735,764 of NC_052354.1, forward strand.
AAGAAGATCATTCTATACACCCAGAAACGAATACCATAAGTCTTTGTTATTCAGTCGAAACAAATACTTCCCCATTGCCCTATCAATTTCCTTTAAATCTTTGTCATTCGATGTGTGTTGTAGAAGTTCATTCACTATTATATATGCGATTGTGTACCATTGTATATGCGATTGTATATCATTAGATACACAATCATGGACCACTACATATACGATCGTTAATCATTATATACTAGATTATGTACTATTATATATATGATCATATACCCTTTTGTAGACGGTCGTTTACCACACACATTTTTGTTTATGTAATTTCAAGGTTTGATCGATTATAATTGGCGTATTTCAGATCAATGACGTTAATTTGCATCTTTGTATGGTATGGTAGTGAGTGGGACCAGACTGAAAGTAACTATGTTGGCGATCACATGAAAGGTCTAAGGATTAGATACAATATATCGTGTAATGAACTAATGAATCTTCTACACCAACCACTAAATATTGATCCGAATAGATTTGACATACAAATCAAATGTTGTTATGATCTATTGGTCCAAGCTCCTCTGATCGATATAGTCAATGACGAAGACCTTAGTTTTTTTTTGGAAGGCAATGATGTATCCCGGATGCCTCTGTTTTTATAAGTCATACCACATTATATTCATGGAACATACACTGAGAACATGTGCCATCAGGGAAATTCGACCATTTTGACCATTTTGACCATTCCAACTAGTAAGAACTTTGATGTTTTGACTACATCAAGACATAACGTTCCCACTATGTCTTTACTAGATGAGAACATCGAGCTGTGTAACTTGAGGGATGATGGAAATGAAACTTGGATGGGTTACAACGTCCAAATGGGATACACCTCATAGACTTATATTGACTATGGATATGAAAACCTTTAGGTCCATAACTAGTCCCAACACCTTTCATTCTTGTTCCGACCCCACCTGCTCCGGTCCTACCAATGTCGATGCTCTTAGATCCAATATAGGCAAGTGTTCATACCCAAACATTCATAGATGTACCTAGAGTATCTGATGATCCATCTTATGACGAACTTATCTCAGTATCTCATGACTATCTGAATGACGAGGATGTAAAGATTGGTGAGGTTTTATTTTCCAAATATGATTCATCTATTAAATTGTCAATGCTTGCGATAAGAAAAAATTTTGACTATCGTGTAAAGAAGTCGACGAAGAGCTTAGTAACTATGTGGTCTTTAGTGGAGGAATGTAAGTGGCGGGTGTATGCAAAAAAAAAAAAAAAAAAAAAACAAAATAATAGGAAGTGAATCCTTTAAGGTGACGAAGCATACATACATGCACATTTGAAATAAGGGGTGGTAAAGAGTTGGGTTATTGGATACTTAATTAAGTCCAAATACGATCAAGTCGGTCGATCAATCGCTTAAAGGATATAATTGAAGACCTCTGAACAGATTATAGGGTGAATAAAGCTACGGACGAGCTTACCGCGCAAGAGAATATGCATTGGTATATGCACGAGGGTTGCTAGAAGGATTACATCCCTTTGTTAACCATATACTGAAGCACTTAAACTTGCAAATCTAAATACTATTTTTTAGGTTGAAAATAGAAGATGAACAGTACTTTAAATACATGTTCATGGCATTCGAACTATGCATTAGGGGATTCTTGAACTACATTTGTCACATCATTGTTGTTGATGGGACCCACTTCACGAGAAATACAAATGTATGCTGTTAATAGCAACGTGCATCAATGGTAACAACAACATTTACCCAATTGCATTTAATATCGTTGATGGTGAGAATGATGCATTTTGGAACTAGTTCATGACTAATTTAAAGGTTTCGATCAGAGAAATTTCTGAATTAGTCATTATATCTGACCATTATATCTCAATCGAAAAGGCGATCACATATGTATTTCTTGAGGCATTTCATGACCTATGCATATATCACATCTAGAATAACTTGATGACCCAATTAAAAAACAATGATATAATCCCACATTTCTATCTTCTGGCTAAAGCTTATAGGATGTCCGAGTTTGAAATATATTGGGCCAAGCTTTAATAGTATCCTGGTGTGATGAGATATCTTAAAGAAATTGGAGTACAACTGTGAGCAAGAGTCTATCAAGTCCATTGTAGGTATGACAAGATAACCAAAAACATAGTAGAATGCCTTAATGAAGTATTAACAGATGCCCAGGAACTCCCAATCACAAAATTTTTTAAGCATATACATGAGTGGCTACAGGGTTGGTTATATGTTCGTTGGACAAATGCGTAATTAATCTACATTTAAAACATTTGAAATGTCAGGCTAGTTAACCTCAACATACACAATTAATCTAGTATTAATGGATCCACCCTAGTACATCACTTTCTTACACTAACTCATGTAACAATCAAACATTTGAAATTTCATAATACATCATATAACTTACACACTTACATAATAAATCACATCAACAAGCACATCAACAAAATGCTCCAACTTTCACCTAACTTTAAGACATTTCCGTAGTTGTGTTGCTTAACTCATAATTTAGGGTCATGCCCAATCGTCCTTTTAATATATTCCATAAAATTCTAAATCATACTCATACATTAACATGCTTCAATCATATTATCACATGCTCATCTATCTTTTCTAAACAGCCCATTAAATCTCAGAACAGTCAAAATTATTCTTGTAACTAGTCTTACAATCCTCAACATCAATAGATCAAATATAACCATATGGAATCACATACCATCTCATGCTAGCATTCAAGTGTCTATGTGCACAAGTAAATCTTTCAGATCTCATCCCAGAACATCAACAGATCAAATATAACCATATGGAATCACATACCATCGTATTTGGACTTTATTTTGCATTGTCATTTCTACTACTATATATATTCCATGTACATTTTCATATATACATATGCATATTTAGTTATTTTACAAATATAAACCTCATATTGTATATAATAATGCTAACATGTGATAAGATGGAGCAACACATAATCTAAAATAAAATGCACATCTATTTCAAATTGAAAACAAAATGTAGAAATAAACTTCATATGTATATCATGTGTACTACATTCTCATAGTATATGTAGTATATAGTACATATAGTATATAAATCCCAAGCAAACTTGAACTAGGAGTAAGTAGACCAGATCAATTTTGGAAAGCCTGTCACCATGCCATCAGATTAAGGTCATGTTACTTGTAGTCATCCTAGTGAGATGAAAGTCTATTATGAACGATGTTATATAATGCAAGCATTACGTGGTCTAGTCTTATATAAACTCCTTTGTATAGAATAACCTCGCTCACATGTCTAATACATGAATGATTAGGATCAGATCATTTGTAGCATTATACAACATTTGTAACACCTATAAAGTGGGCCATTCTCGTAGTGTCACAAGAATAAGTTACCCAGCCTTATCCATATACTATAGACTATTTAGATTATAACTTAAACATGATGCACCTGTATGTCTCCATATACATTTTTAAGTTACAACGATAACTATGGATGTTAGTTTTGGTTTGTGGTTAATGCAACTAAAATATCATATATTTCATAGACAAAGTAAATAAAATATCAAATATTATTAATCACATATCTATTTGTTCATACAAGCTTTACAAACTATAGGACACTATGAGATTTAGGGCATCAACCCCAAGGTTCAACAAAAACATGTAAAATCAACAAAGGAATAAAATAAGAAACTATAAAAAAATAACTATAGCTCTTCTATGTTTGCCCTGAGGTATGAACAAGCTGTTGGGGTTGATGCCTTAAAGTCTCGTGTCCTGTAGTTTGTAAACAGATTGTACGAACGCTTGTATTGTATAATATATGATATTTACTTCATATCTTGTATTTTGCTCAATTGCTTGTTTTATTTGATTTACCACAAACTAATAAACATAAAATCCCTGGTTATCTGTATGTGACTCAAGCATGTATGTGGTGACATACAAGTGGATCATATCTTGAGTGATAACCAAAATGGTCTGTAGTATATGGATATAGGAGGGAAACCTTATCCTAGTAACACTACGGATGCGACCTGCTTTATGGAATGGTCACAAGTGTCATGACTTGTCACAGATGGTCTGATCCTAATCATTTGTGTTGGGGACATGCGAGCGGGGGTGTCCTATACAAAGAGTTTCTATAAGACTTGACCACGAAGTGTTAACGTCTCGTTATATAACACCGTTCATGACAGAGACTTCACTTCACTAGGATGACCATAGGTAACATGACCTCAATCTTAAGTGAGTTGGGAACTCCTGCCATTGAGGGCGGTCCTTTGATTTGTATAGGTGCGAGTGGCCAGGTCGCCGATTCAAACCTACCATTTTAGGAATTCGTCTGATTTCGGAGCTAAGAACTCAGCTACACAAGATGGAATTCACCTCTTCCCCGAGGCAGGGGTAAGTAGATAGATAGCTCCCTTAAGGGCTGATTTCGGGGCTAGAACGATGTGGCGCCACAAACCTTCTCTTGGCCCGAGAGGTGTTCACACATAGTTGGACTATATTGTATTGTTCATTAGAGGAATCAGTGGTACTTAAGGATTGAGATGCAACTACAGGGGAGAAATGGTAATTTGGCCCAACTGTACTTACGAGCATCTGTGAAGGGTCATCGTACTTATGTTTGGTTATATCCGATGGACACAGAAATATATTTGTGATAAGAAGAGTTCTACTGTTGGTCTTTAGTGGAATGCCTGACAGTTAATGGATGGTGGATCTTGTGGCTAAAGAGTTTAGTCAGCTATTCACGGATTGTTGGAGCTTCGAGCTAATGATCCATTAGGTCCCCTGGGTAGCTTGGATAAAGTCGAGAATCAGGGTTTGGGTTAATTTGAAATGTTCAAATTGACAAGAGGAAGTTCGATTATATATGATATAATTGGACTGGTTAATTATATATGATATAATTGGCAAAATGTATGAAGATATATTATTTTGGAGGAAATTATATATAAATATGACTTATATCAAGTAGAGGAGAAAATACTATAGTAGATATGTGATATCAAACTATAGGATAAAAGTATAATATGATTATATATAATTAATTAATTGGTTAATTATATGATAATTAAGCCAAAAATCAAGTTCGGATGTGGGTTAGTAGGAATGCATCGGTTATTGTAATTGATGAATAAAATGAAATTTGTTTCATTTTTGAATCATTTGTAGAAGTTGTCTGAAAAAGAAAAAGAAAGAGCGCGTTGGTGAATCGTAAACGATCGTTTAAGTAAATTGAGAGCCTATACGATAGTCGCTCTGTGCCTAAACGATCGTCCACCTCGCGCCTAAACGATCGCACACTAGTTGCTACATGATCGGATAGCTTCCCTAAAAGATTGTATAATGTGCCGTATTAGCTAAACGATCGTATACCTTTTCCTAAACGATCGTTCAGTAAAATTTACACGATCGTGTAATTTCTCCTAAACGATAAGCATCGTGCTATACGATAGCATCTTCTTCCTTCCCACTTGCTTATCGCCTACACGATCTGTTCGTTCTCCTTCCTCTACCAAATTCACCAAAGACCACGCTTTGGATTCTCACTTCGAGAATTCCTGGGGCTCTTTTTTGGTGGTGTCGTCCCCGCGACGTTCGTGTTCGTGCGGCTGTAGTTGACGCTTCTGCTGGGCGTTGGGAGATCAGGTAGAGGTTTTTGCTGCATTGAGTTTCGAAGTTTGAAGAATGTCTTCAACTGGTATGGAAACTCTCTCCCTCGTTTATTTTTGTTCAAAGCATGCCTTTAATTGACTGTTCATTT
>NC_052354.1:13742407-13784703 GCF_009727055.1 Benincasa hispida
GGTTCATTAACCTAGGCAATCCGATTACTGATTTTGTTAAGTCGTTTTTTAAACTTTGCTCATAAACAACGTTTATCTATGAAATATGACAAGTTCAAGTAGTCATATTTAAACACTAATGAACTGTCTTAACTGCATGCATGTATCAAATTCTATCTAATTCACCTTTCCAGGTAGTTCCCAGGTAGGGGTGTTATGTTTCCGTCAACTTAAATACCCTACTTAGATAAACCCGCCTTAGACAAAAGGTCCCTTATAGATAGATTTGCTACACTTAACCTTTATTAACCAATTTAATCCTATTTAAACTGATTAAAAGATTAAGGCTTTGGGTTGCTAATCGTATTAGAACTGTGATCTTAGGTCTATGTGATCCAAGTTTTAAACACTTTAACCATGAATTAAACCTAAGTGAGCATGCATATATTTCTTATTTATTTTAGTTCTAATTTCTCTTTAATTTTAAAAAAGAAACAACTAAACCATTGCGCACAACAAGTGTTTATAACAATTATAAAGTAACCTATGTGTCATGCTACATGCAATGTCCGGTCATCACTATAATAACTTTAATAACGCGTAACAACCAAGCAAACATGTATCATTCCCCCTATATACTATAACAATTATAATATAAAGATTGATGCATGTCAATGCTTTTTATGCATGCAAAAATATAACTCCTTATTTATATGATGTATGAGCATGCTCTTACATAATTAAGTCATGTTCTCTAATTTAACAAATACAATAAAGAAATGATGCATGACCATTGCATAACCTAAGGTGGGATTTACTATATGACATATAAAAAACATACATCGCATGTAATAAATAAAGGATTAATGGTTCGGGATGAGCCTTTACAAAAACCGGAATGAAATAACCCTATCTATTACATTTTTATCCGATAAAACAATTCCCAGGCAAATCGGGTCTTGAACCACAAGAGGATTCCATCGTATAGTTAACGCCCTAGGTAGACGATCGTTCAGCGTGCACTAGACAGTGGAAGCATAATTAAACGATCACTTAGCGCGACGACAGGTAAACGATTTACCTTGCGTTACTAAGCGATCGTTTAGTCAGTTACTAAGCGATGAAGCTTGCTGACCTAAACAATCGTTCAATGCGAGTGCGCGTTAAACGATACGTGAGAATCTCATCGTCTACACGCCCGATACTCTGCGATCGCGTACCCGATCGTCAATCCAATATGACCAACTCTTGATCGCATACCCATTGTTAACATGATCGCGTACATCCTCGTCTTTACGTTGCGATCAACAGCGATCGCGTACCACATTTTTCTCATGATGCGATCAACCCTAGTTGCCTCCTTCTGAAGACCGCAATGCTTGCACAGATCTGCTTCTTCGAACGACCAATTTCACAAACTTAAGTACAGATCGATAACGATTATTAATACCCAAAAACGCAGGGGCCTTTATAAACAAGCAATATAAAGGATTTAAATCAAACCGAGGCTACCATCCACGAAAACATCTTTAACCCGCACTCCACAGAAAATTTAACCATTAAACAGTGTAGAAATGCACCCATCATGAACGTAATTCCTTTCATTGCAACATATGAAATATGCTTTTCAGAACCTGGCTCTTGATACCAATTGAAGGACTCTCGAGGTTCTATGACATTCGGATCGCTCCGATCTCACGTGACCGAATCACATTATACTCAAACAGGCAGTTATGTAACCGTCTGAACAGCTTATGCATGAGGCTCTTAAATACACATTCAACTCCAAAATGGAAGAAGGTACCTCTATTTGTGAACATGTGCTAAACATGATGGTCCACTTTAATGTGGCAGAGTTGAGTGGGTCTACCATCGATGAAGGCAGCCAGGTTAGCATAATCCTGCATTCATTGCCGGAGAACTTCTTGCACTTTGTTAACAATATGATTCTTAACAAAGTGAAATATAACCTTACAACTCTCCTCAATGAGTTGCCGACATACCAATCTTTATTGAAAAGTAAGGAGAGGAACAAGGGTGAGCCAAATGTTGTTTCATGCAACAGGACGTTCCATAGAGGTTCGACCCAGGAACGAAGTTTGGTAAGGGAAAAGGGAAGGCACCTACTAATCCACCGCCTATCGTCCCAAGGAGGCATCCACAGGTTGCTAAGGGAAAGTGTTTCCACTACAACCAAGATGGACACTGGAAGAGGAACTGTCCTTTGTATCTGAAAGAAAAGGAAGCTGCCAAGGCTAAGGCCAAGGCCGATAAAGGTAAATATGATTTACTTGTTCTTGAAACTTGTTTAGTGGAGAATGATGATTCTGTCTTGGTAATTGATTCGGGCGCCACTAACTATGTTTGTTCTTCTTTTCAAGGGATTAGATCTTGGCGACAGTTGAAGGCTGGTAAGATGACGATGCGAGTAGGCACCAGGCACGTTGTCTCAGCTGTGGTAGTGGGAGGACTCCAATTAGCTTTACAGAATAGGTTTCTTGTTTGAAATGATGTATATATTGTTCCCGAACTAAACAAGAACCTTTTTTCTGTAAAGTGTTTATAGCAATGTAAATATACTATCTCTTTTAATGTGGATAAAACGTTTATTCATAAATATGGTGTTTTTATTTACACAGCAAATCTGGAATCAAATTTATATGTGCTAAGGCCGTTAGCCATTAATTTCCTCCATAATACTGAATTGTTCAGAATTTTCGTAACTCAATCAAAACGTCGACGAATTGCTCCAAAAGAAAATGCCCAACTTTGGCATCTTCGTTCAGGTCACATCAATCTCAATAGGATTGAGAGATTGGTGAAGAATGGACTTCTAAGTTAGTTATAAGAAAATTCATTACCAGTGTACGAATCTTGCCTTGAGGGTAAGATGACTAAACGACCTTTTACAGGAAAAGGTTATAGAGCCAAGAAGCCTCTTGAGTTAGTACATTCTGACTTTTGTGGTCCTATGAATGTGCGAGCCCGAGGTGACTATGAGTATTTTATCAGTTTTACTGATGATTACTTCAGGTACGGGTATGTTTATCTTATGCAACGAAAGTCTGAATCCTTTGAAAAGTTCAAAGAGTTCAAGGCCGAAGTTGAAAACGCATTAGATAGACGGATTGAAATACTTCGATCGGATCGAGGTGGATAGTTTTTGGACTCGGCATTCTAGGACTATTTGATGAAACATGGAATCGTTTCCCAACTCTCATTGTCGGGTACACCTCAGCAGAATGGTGTAGCAGAGAGGAGAAATAGGACCTTATTAGACATAGTTCGATGATGAGTTACGCTTCCTTATCAGACTCGTTTTGGGGTTTCGCAGTGATGATTGCAGTATATATACTCAACTGTGTTCCCTCCAAGAGTGTTGTGAGAACACCTTTGGAGTTGTGGAATGGGCGTAAAGCTAGTTTACGTCACTTCCGCATTTGGGATTGCCCTGCACATGTGCTTGAGGCTAATCCTAAGAAGTTGGAACCACGATCGAGGTTATGCCTCTTTGTAAGCTATCCCAAAGGAACACGAAGGGGTTATTTTTATAATCCGATGGAAAATAAAGTATTTGTTTCAACAAACACTACTTTTCGGGAGGAGGATCATATAAGGGAGCACAGTACACGAAGCAAAGTCGTGTTGTGTGTGGTTTCCAATGAAACTACTGAAACTGCAACAAGAGTTGTTAAAGAGCCTGCTACATCAGCAATAGTTGTTGATGGGAGTTCATCCAGTAGGTCGGTTCCATCTCAAGAGTTGAGGGAACCTCGACGTAGTGGGAGGGTTGCGAACCCACCCGTTCGCTATCTGGGTTTCACGGAAATCCTTGCTATGGTAGTAGATGGCGACGTTGAGGATTCGTTGTCTTATAAGATGGCAATGGAGAATGTTGATCAGGATGAATGGGTCAAGGCCATGGATCTCGAGATGGAGTCAATATACTTCAACTTAGATTGTAGTTTGTAAACAGATTGTACGAACGCTCGTGTTATATAATATATGATATTTACTTTACATCTCGTATTTTGCTCAGTTGCTTGTTTTATTTGCTTTACCACAAACCAATAAACATAAAATCCCTGGTTATCTGTATGTGACTCAAACATGTATGTGGTGACATACGAGTGGATCATATCTTGAGTGATAACCAAAATAGTCTATAGTATATGGATATAGGAGGAAAACCTTATCCTGGTAACACTACGGATACGACCCGTTTTGTGGAATGGTCACAAGTTTTGACTTGTCACAGATGGTCTGATCCTGATCATTCGTGTTAGGGACATGCGAGCGTCCTATACAAAGAGTTTCTATAAGACTTGACCACGAAGTGTTAACGTCTCGTTATATAACACCGTTCATGACAGAGACTTCACTTCACTAGGATGACCATAGGTAACATGACCTTAATCTTAAGTGAGTTGGGAACTCCTGCCATTGAGGGCTGTTCTTTGATTTGTATGGGTGCGAGTGGCCAGGTCGCCGATTCAAACCTACCATTTTAGGAATTCGTCTGATTTCGGAGCTAAGAACTCAGCTACACAAGATGGAATTCACCCCTTCCCCGAGGCAGGGGTAAGTAGATAAATAGCTCTCTTAAGGACTGATTTCGGGGCTAGAACGATGTGGCGCCACAAACCTTCTCTTGGCCCGAGAGGTGTTCACACATAGTTGGACTATGTTGTATTGTGTTGTATTGTTCATTAGAGGAATCAGTGGTACTTAAGGAGTGAGATGCAAGTACAGGGGCAAAACAGTAATTTGGCCCAGCTGTACTTACGAGCATCTGTGAAAGATCATCATACTCATGATCAGTTATATCCGATGGACACAATGGTAAAAAGAGTTCAGCTGTTGGTCTTTAGTGGAATGCCAGACAGTTAATGGATGGTGGATCTCGTGGCTAAAGAGTTTAGTCAATTATTCACGGACCGTTGGAGATTCGAGCCACAGGTCCATTAGGTCCTCTGAGTAGCTTGGATAAAGTCGAGAATCAGTGTTTGAGTTAATTTGAAATGTTCAAATTGACAAGAGGAAGTTCAATTATATATGATATAATTGGTCTGGTTAATTATATATAATATAATTGGCAAAATGTATGAGATACATTATTTTGGTGGAAATTAGATATAAATATGATTGATATCAAGTAGAGGAGAAAATACTATAGTAGATATATGATATCAAATTATAGGGTAAAAATATAATATGATTATATTTATTATTAATTAATTCGTTAATTATATAATAATTAAGTCAAAAATCACGTTCGGACATGGGTTAGTAGGAATGCGTCGGTTAATGTAATTGATGAATAAAATGAAGTTTGTTTCATTTTTTTGAATCGGTCGTCGAAGTCGTCTGAAAAAGAGAAAGAAAAAGCGCACTAGTGAATCGTAAACGATCGCTTAAGTAACTCAAGAGCTTATACGATAGTCGCTCTGTGCCTAAACGATCGTCCACCTCGCGCCTAAACGATCAGACACTAGTTCCTACACGAATGGATAGTTTCCCTAAACGATCATATAGTGTGCCGTATTAGCTAAACGATCGTATACCTTTTCCTAAACGACCGTTCAGTAAAATCTACACGATCGTGTAGTTTCTCCTAAACAATAAGCATCGTGCTATACGATAGGGTCTTCTTCCCTCCCTTTTGCTTATCGCCTACATGATTTGTTCGTCCTCCTTCCTCTACCAAATTCACCGAAGACCACGTTTTGGATTCTCACTCCGAGAATACGATAGAGGTTTCCGCTGCATTGAGTTTCGAAGTTTGAAGAACGTCTTCAACTGGTATGGTAACTCTCACCTTCGTTTATTTTTGTTCAAAGCATGCCTTTAATTGACTGTTCATTTGCATAACTGTACGTTTGAATATATAATGTGTATTTTGGCCATGGTGAGATCAAAGTGATCCGAACGTGCTCATGAAACTCTTCGGAAGAGACCCTTCACAAACTACGTGGAATTGTCCTCCAGTTAGAAAGAACAATCACGTACTCCCACTTCAGTTAAGTGGTACCAACTACCATCTTCATTTCTGAACACCTGTTCTTGAAAATGTATTAGGCAAGTGGCTCGACTTCTTTTTTCAAGCCGGCTGCCAAGCTGGAGACATTATCTATGACCTTAGCAACTGCTTTGGTCTTCCAATCTGATGTCCTTACTTACTTTGAGACTTCATTAATCCATTTGAAAGTATGACAATTGGGGATTCATGATAACCATCAACTTTCTCTCTCGAACTTCCCAATTGTTTTTAAATTGATGGTCTTCATATGACTAATGGAAATTGCCTATTATTACTTTAACTGACATCCACCTTCTCGTTGATCATTTGGCAACATCAAACCGACACCTGTCCAATGTGGAATCTTTGTGGCTTACTACCACTATCTAGGATCCTGACATTGTTTCTCATTCTTGTTTGTAGGCGCTTCCAACAACTCTCTTGCACTAGTCTCGTTAGTTATAAGACTAGCCACATTCATTGATAGATACATTTTGATGATAGCAACTGCTTCTTCATCCAGGTTCTCCCTGAAGAAAATTGGATTAGAGATTTCCATGAGCAGCGGAACAAGATTATTCCAAATCACAATCATGAACGAACAATACATTTATAGTCGACTTCAAACAAACGGTTATATAATTCATAAAGAGAAACTATAGAATGAATAAATTCAAATGTACAAGGGAAAAAATGTACAAACAAATATAGAAGCGTCTCCATGTTCCGTTGCGCACGAACGCTCGAAAAATAGCAGCCTCGAACACTCGATCTACATGACCGTAACACTGCAACGAATATAGCACGAACACTTCGCATTCTTCCTTAGCGATCGCCTCGGTTACAAACTTTTCAGCAACACGAACGACCTCCACAGCACCACATCTGACAACACTAACAAGGTGACCTTTGTATTCTCGGTTTGAGAATCTTGAGGGTGGGCTCTGTTCGGACTTGGTATGAGGCAGGCGAAGCAGGAAACACCGATCGTTACACTACTAGGCAAGTGGGAGATGGCAGAGACCTATCGTATAGGTCGATGCCCAATCGTTTAGATATAGCTAAGCGATCGACTAGTAAAAGCTATGCGTTCGTTTAGCTCAGTCTATCGCCTACAGACACTATATGATCGTTTACTTAGGGCAAGTGATCGTCTAGCAAAACTATGCGATCGTTTAGTAAATACTGCACGATCGTTGATAACTTGTAGAAATACAAGTTAATTATACTGTTTTATTTAGATATTGCGGCAAAAAGAAAGAAAAGTTGCGTCGATAATATAGAAATTGGCTAAGAAATACGAGAATTATAATTGTCGTCGATACACCTACTAACACCATTGCGATGGCAGAATAGAGTATTTCAATTTCTGTTTTGTAGGAAATCAGTCACTGCATGCGTTAATGGCTCAAGGATAAAATAAACAATGCATCTACGTCGCATTGTGCCCTTCATACAGGAATGAAAAGATGATCAACGCAATGACGGCGCATGCGACAATCGATTAAGAGCTTAGCGATCAACGCCATTTCAATCGCATGTGGTAATAGAAAACAACACCGCATGCGGTGATCGATCGAAGATGTAAAGAGCAATGCATTTGCGGAGGTTTCTGAGAAATGTACAGCTTTCAGTTGTGCATTTCTGACGGGTCGATTGCGTAACAGAAGGAATATTCACTCCGCCATTTTAGAAACTACCATAACCATAAAGTGGGGACCACGAAGACAAAGAGCCAAGTTTCACCTATAAATAGCTGCTGCAAATTCATTGAAAGATATACATGAATACATAGAGGCGTGCATATATCGATTCTGAGAGAGAGACGTGTCTGACGCGACTATCCAGAGTAGATCTGGGATAATCACGAGACGAGGCCGAGAGGTGAGTCTCTGAGCAAGGAATCCTTTCAATCCCCACCGTTGAAGCTTTATACGAAGGTGATTTCTGCCAGAAGAGCAAGCCTGAGAGGGAAGCTCTCCTCTCCATTTCTACCACACGCCTGCAAGCAAAACCTCCGTTCGAAATCTGTGTCAAGACATTGACACTCCTCCTATATTTGTTTCTAATCTCTTTTTCATCATCTATATTCATCTTCTCTAATCTTTCATTCACATCATGTATCGAACGCTTAATCTTTGTATTAAATGTTATGATTATTACCATTATCATCTCTCTGTCTATTTCCGCTCATCCATAATCCATTTTCTCCATGATGTTTTCCTAATTCTCTGGGTAATTAGCAAGAATTAAGCAAGTAAATTAATTTGTGTTAAGGAAATAACTGAGTTTAGCTAAAGCATGCTCGACGGCATCTTCACCTGTGAGAGCAAAAGTGAAGATGTTATTCCGCCTATCGAGAGAAGGTTGGAAGAATGCGTTAACTAAAGCGAGGACTATTTTCAGAGATGGAAACAACCTTACGTTCATCATGTTCATCCTTGTTTCACCATAGAGATATGAGAACGCGGCCGATCACTGAGAGGTGTACGCCAAGGAAAAGCGGAACCTTAGTTTCATCCTTAACACAATTGACAAACTTGCATTGTTTTTACTATTTATTCTTTCCCTTTCTGCTACATCCATAAGACTTGCCATCACATACATAGATTCTTTGTACAACTTCACAGTCAGTTCTCAAACTCAATATCGTGTATCATGTATCTTGTATCTTGTATCATATTAGATTAAGTTTTTATTTTATCAACACAATTTTATTTAATTAACGCAATGTTATTTCATCGCAATTTACATTACTATATAAACAACCATTCTTTATTAATTGTAAAAACCGGTCGCATATACCACATCAGTAACACATTAACGAAAACACATCCTGTGTTCGAACTTAGATTGTTCTGAGAAACTTGCGTTGGAATTAAACTTGGTTTCAGCACAAGGAAACTTGTGACACACATTACTCTAATGCATACGACAAGCATATCATTAACAACGCATATATTTAGATGTAGTGTGCATGATAACACAACATAACATTCCATCTTTATCGTCACCAAGTTTATGGCGCCGTTGCTGGGGACATGGACTTGTTAGTTCATTCACATTCATATTTGTCCACATGCTTAAAGATATAAATTTAGCGTAACAAGTTTATGGCGCCGTTGCCGGGGATTGGTAACGGTTAGCGTTGAGTACTTTTGTGTTATTTTGCAGGACAGATCTCTTTCAACTGTTTGTTTAACACAAAGAACAGGCTAACGGTTTATGAGTACTGGAACCGATCCAGAATTCGAAGCTGACCCAGAGATCGAGCGTACTTTTCACGTAAGGGCACGCTAGAACAGAGCAAGGCATAGAAGATTAAATATGGCAGACAACAATAATAACGAGGCACTCGAAGGAAATCAAGGGGTAAACCGGCCAGCGCCAGACCCCGTTTTTCTTGCTGCTAACCGCAATATCCCAATGAGGAACTATGAGGCGCCAAATCTCTATGAATTCTCGCGTGGAATTTCACGTCCAATAGTTGAAGAGAATGCATGTTTCGAGATAAAGCCGATCATGCTCCAAATGATACAAAACACGGGGCAGTTCGGAGGTCTACAAGGTGAAGACCCGCATGCCCATCTTACCAGCTTTGTCGAGATGTGCAGTACCTTCTCTATCCCTAGCATAACACCAGAAGGTATCAGACTTTACCTCTTCCCATACACCTTGAGGGATGAGGCTAAGAGGTGAGCTCATTCATTGGAGCCAAACGAAATAACGTCCTAGGATCAGTTGGTGGAATGGTTTATGAAGAAGTTCTTCCCTCCAACAGTCAACGCAAGAAGACGAAAGGATGTGCTGAACTTCGAGCAAATGAATAACGAGACCCTAAGCACCACTGGGTGCGATTCAGAAGATTGGTGAAGAATTGTCCGCATATCGGGATATCTGATTGCTCTCTGATGGAAACGTTTTACAACGGCCTGAACAGATCAATGTAAGTTGTTGCTGATGCCTCCGCACAGGAGGATTTATGGATAAAACTTACACAGAAGCCAAGGTCATCCTTGATCGCATCTCACGGAATATAGATGACTGGGTAGATGACGGGTACGGAGGAAGAGGCTCCGAGAGAAGAAGAAATGATAATGCCATTGTACCTGCGGATATAGTGACAACTTTGACTGCACAGATGGCCGCGGTGACCTCTCTTCTTCAATCAATGGCACTTAATCAAGGTGCCCTCTCCCAAGGATTAGCGCAACCCAATGCGTCGGCTCAAATGGCCCCAATAAGTTGCGTCCAATGTGGAGGGGGCCATGCGGTAGAAATATGCCCATCAAACCCGCAACAAGTGTGTGCTATCCAGAATAATCCGCATAGCAACACTTACAATCCCGTTAAGAGGAATCACCCTAACTTCGGTTGGGGAGGAAATCACAACCAAGGGGGGCTGAGTAACCATCAGAACAATAATTCTGGGAATCGAGGAACCCTCCACCGTTTCATCAAAATCAGAATCAGGGTCATCAGAGACAACCGCAAAACCAACCATCCTCCTCAAACACCTCTGAAAATTCATTGAAGTCCCTACTCAAACAATATATTGAGAAAAACGATGCTATAATGCAATCGCCGACGTCTTCAATCAGGAACTTGGAGATCCAAGTTGGGCAACTCGCAACTAAACTACGCAATAGAACACATGGAACGCTGCCAATTAATTCCGAAAGCCCAGGATCTCACGGGAAGGAGCAATGTCCTTGACAACATTGTGCAGGCAAGCTTGAGTGCCTGCAGAGGTGTGGATTACGTTTATCATGGGAAAAATGTCTTCTGGTCTATATCTTTAAATTCTATGATTAATTGCTTTTTTAATTACCTTCTTTAATGCTTTATGAATTTTGTTATTTATTGCTTCTTTAAACTTGTTTTTATTACTTTATGAAATTACTTTTCATTTAATTTACTTAATTTCCATGCTCTGTCTAATTTCCTTACTTTTCTGTATTAATTATGTTATCCTTAATTGTGGTGAATGATTGTTTAAAAGAAATTGATTACCGCAAAGTCCTAGTGACTTGCATTGATGAAAAAAAAGAAAAAGAAAAATTTGATAATAATAATAACAATCAACATCCGGTATGCATTGCGATGATGGGTGCATCTTGTGATAACAAGATACATTTTACATCTATCTAACCCAAATGCATTGCGCTGAGGGGTGTGTTGCGCTCGTATGTATTTTTCATCTATCCTTAGCGAAAACGCACTATGTGGAGGTAGTGTTGCGCCAGTAGAAATACCGTACGCCCGTCCTTTAGAAATGCACTGAGTTGAGGGGTGTGTTACGATGATACATGCGTTGTTGCCCGTCCTCTGTAAATATGCATTTGTGTTAATGGAAACATGGCGTTAACCTTTAATCTCTCACCCGTTTGAATCAAATACAAAAGATAATTTAATTTCTATGTATAGAAGTTATTACTTAATTCTTTGTACATGCTCAAATTTTGTATTGCGTTATTTATAATTCTTTGTATACTTGGTTAATTTTTAATACAACTGAGTGACCATTCTTTTTGTATGTGTTAGCCTCTTCTTTATCATCCTTTGTCAATTATTGTGATGTTCTTTATCTTTTATTTTGCGTTATTCATTGCGCTGCCATGATGAATTATATGCATAACCTTAGAAACATTTCCCACACTTTGTATTTTCTGACTAACACTTAGATAATTCGTAGCAATAACACTGCTTTACATTTTATCCTTCAAAATTCTGCTCAAACCTTCTTTTCAAAATTTTGACTAAGTGTTTGTCTATTCTGTCCAAAACAACACAATGAGGACTTTGTGCATCACGAAATTTGGGGGTGGGGAAGGTCTAAGCAGATGTGACCAATTGAATGCGGTCATTAGAAAAATGCGTTCATTGTAAAAAAAAAAAAAAAATCATACAAACTCCAATGTCAGCGCAAGGGAAATTCCAAAACAATCCCAACCTGATAAGAGTTAGTTGTGAAAGGAACCTGCTTGTAGTTGGATGTTCGCATGACACCCGTGAGAGCAAGCCAAAACAAAGGTGGGTTTCCAAGAATGATGCAATATGAAGAAAAAAAAAGATGAGAACAAAAATGTAAAAGAATATAAGAGACAATTCCTCTGACCAGCAAAAGTTAAGCTTAGTTGAAAATCAAGAGTTGAAGTTGAGATGGACATCGTGGGAACAAGCGCAAATGAAGGGTGTAATCATGATCAACAGTCTCTAATAAAATAACGCAACCCGACCACCACATTCAAATCGTATCAAGTTGTTTTTGCAAGAAGAGGTAAACATTCTTTTTAAAACTAGAAGAGAATTTTTTAGTAGAGATTTGTTGTATAAAAGAATAAAGCAGGGCATGTTTATAAATTATCAAGGATAGAATGAAATTGCGCTGTTAAGTAATGTTGCCTAGGTGGAGCATTCGGAGCAACCAATTGATGCAAAATTGAGGATAAGAACTGAACAATATTGCCTTAGTGAAGATATATTTGAGGACAAACATATATCTAAATTTGGGGGTGTGATAACTTGTAGAAGTACAAGTTATTTATACTGTTTTATTTAGATATTGCGGCAAAAAGAAAGAAAAGTTGCGTCAATAATATAGAAATTGGCTAAGAAATGTGAGAATGATAAATTGTCGTCGATACACCCACTAACACCATTGCGATGGTAGAATAGAGTATTTCAATTTCTGTTTTGCAGGAAATCAGTCACCGCATGCGTTAATGGATCAAGGATAAAATAAATGACGCATCTACGTCGCATTGCGCTCATATTCAGGAATGAAAAGATGATCAACGCAATGACGGCGCATGTGACAATCGATCAAGAGCTTAGCGATCAATGCAATTTCAACCGCATACGGTAATAAAAAATAACACCGCATGCGGCGATCGATCGAAGAAGTAAAGAGTAACACATTTGCGGAGGATTCTGATAAATGTACAGCTTTCAATTGTGCATTTCTGACAGGTTGATTGCGTAACAGAAGGAATATTCACTCCGCCATTTCAGAAACTACCATAACCATAAAGTGGGGACCAAGAAGTCAAATAGCAAGCTTCACCTATAAATAGCTGCTGCAAATTCATTGAAAGATATACATGAATACATAGAGATGTGCATATATCGATTCTGAGAGAGAGATATGTCTGACGCGACTATCCAGAGTAGATCCGGGGTAATCACGAGACAAGGTCGAGAGGTGAGTCTCCGAGCAAGGAATCCTTCCAATCCCTACGCGTTGAACCACTGTGTGAAGGTCATTTCTACCAGAAGAGAAAGCCTGAGAGGGAAGCTCTCCTCTCCATTTCTACCACACGCCGATAAGCAAAACCTCCGTTCGGAATCTGTGTCAAAACGTTGACACTCCTTCTGTATTTGTTTTTAATCTCTTTTTCATCATCTGTAATCATCTTCTCTTATCTTTTATTCACACTATGTATTGAAAGCTTAATCTTAGTATTAAATGTTATGATCATTACCATTATCATCTCTCTGTCTATTTCCGTTCATCCATAATCCATTTTCTCCATGATGTTTTCCTAATTTCCTGGGTAATTAGCAAGAATTAAGCAAGTAAATTAATTTGTGTTAAGGAAATAATTGAGTTTAACTAAAGCATGCTCGACGGTATCTTCACCTGTGAGAGCAGAAGTGAAGATGTTATTCTGCCTATCGAGAGAAGGTTGGAAGAATGCGTTAACTAAAGCGAGGAGTATTTCCAGAGATGGAAACAACCTTACATTCATCACGTTCATCCTTATTTCACCATAGAGATTTGGGAACGCGGCCGATCACCGAGAGGTGTACGCCAAGGGAAAGCAGAACCTTAGTTGCATCTTTAACGCAATTGACAAACTTGCATTGTTTTTACTATTTATTCTTTCCCTTTCTGCTACATCCATAAGACTTGCCATCACTTACATAGATTCTTTGTACAACTTCACAGTCAGTTCTCAAACTCAATATCGTGTATCATGTATCTTGTATCTTGTATCATATTAGATTAAGTTTTTATTTTATCAACACAATTTTATTTAATTAACGCAATGTTATTTCATCGCAATTTACATTACTATATAAACAACCATTCTTTATTAATTGTAAAAACCGGTCGCATATACCACATCAGTAACACATTAACGAAAACAATTCCTGTGTTCGAACTTAGATTGTTCTGAGAAACTTGCGTTGGAATTAAACTTGGTTTCAGCGCAAGGAAACTTGTGACACACATTACTCCAATGCATACGACAAGCATATCATTAACAACGCATATATTTAGATGTAGTGTGCATGATAACACAACATAACATTCCATCTTTACCGTCAACAAGTTTATGGCACCGTTGCCGGGGACATAGACTTGTTCATTCATTCACATTCATATTTGTTCACATGCTTAAAGATATAAATTTAGCGTAACAATCGTTTAGCTCGCCCAACCATCATTTAGTAAATTTGTATTTACTTGACGACTACGTGAGTTTCTTTTGCGCCGAGAGAAAAATCTCAAAAACTTTTTCCAACCTTTTGTAAAAACTTTTTTTCAAAATAGGAAACCACTTTCCTTTTAAACACGATTACCATGAGTCCAATAACCACCTACTAACTTGGTTATTTAAAGAAAAATAATTAATTATCCAATAATTAATATTATTATAAATATAAATGATAAACAACTTATCACACTATATTTATAACCTATAGTTTTAATATTTCATCTCATGAAACATCTAAAACATAGTTCTTTTATATTCCATGGTACTTAATGTAAATCTCATTTACATCAATCCTCCACTAAATGTATCTTATCATCATACTGATTATATCATATATAATCAAAATACCTCTTGTCAATTTGAACATTTCAAATCAACACCAAGAACTGATCCTCAACTGAATCCATTGAGCTACCAAGGGGACCTTATGAACCTGTAGCTCGAAGCTCCAACGGTACGTGAATAACTGACTAAACTCTTTAGTCATGGGATCCACCATCCGTTAACTGCCAGATACTCTACTAAAGATCGACAGCTGAACTCTCTTTACCACAGATATATTATGTGTCCATCTTAATCAATGAGCAGTGCGACAAGCCTTCACAGATCGCTCGTAAGTACAGCTGGGCCAATAACCGTTATGTCCCTGTAGTTACATCTGTCTTTTTAAGTACCACTGATCCTTCTAATGAACATAAGTCATAGTCCTACTATAACTATGTCTTCTCTTCCAAAGAGAAGCTGCTGCCACTATGTTCAAGCCTCGAAATGGCGGAATCCACCCTTAAGGGAGCAATCTCTCTACTTATCTTTGCTTCGGGAAATGAGTGAATTCCATCTTGTGGATTGAGTTCATAGCTCCTAGATCAGACAAGTCCCCAAAGAGGTAGGCATGTTGAGTTGGCAATCTGGCCACTCTCACCCATACTAATCAAAGGACCGTCCTTAAAGGCAGGAGTTCCCAAAACACTCAGGATTGAGGTTGTGTCACCTATGGTCGTTTAGGTGAGATGTAAGTTTTTAGTATCAATGATGTTATATACAGAGTCTAGTCATTTCGTGGTCTAGGTCTTATACAAACTCTTTGTATAAGACACCCCTGCTCGCATGTCTCCACATGAATGGTCAGGTTCTACCATCTGTAGTAGTTTACAACATTTGCAAACTTCTACAAAGCGGGCCATATCCGTAGTGTTACTAGGATCAGGTATCCCACCTTACTTCTTATACTACAGACCTATTTAGGTTATCACTTAAGGCATGATCCACTTGTATATCTCATATACATGCTTAAGTTCACATAAGATAACCAAGGAGCTTTGTTTATTGGATATGAGCAAATACTAGAATTAAATAACACTTATTTTATTCATTGAACAATGTGTATCTTTACAAAACCATGAGACTCCGAGAGAATTAGGACACCAATCCCAACACTCCCAATCTTCACCTGACATCCCTTTCGGTCTCTCCAATATGCAAAATTTTTCCTATATAATTTTATGATACCCTTTAAACTTTTTTGACTCTAATGATCCCATGACTTTTGAACCGAAAGCTTTGATTCCTCTTGTTGGGGATTTATTCGACATATAAATAAATGCGAAATAAACTAAATCATATATCAAATTCCCACTTCACAGGTTAGAGTCAAAATAAGTAATCTATCATAAAATAGCAAATAAACAGGAAAATGAAAAAAGATAATGACACCAAAAAATATACTGGTTCACCAAAAACTCGGGACTACATTCAATCTTCTACGACTGCAGATTCTACTATGATGGAGATTACATAGACACTCAAACTCGTGCTATAAATCTGTCTCCAAATAGTCTAATATGAACTATTCAAAGTAAAGTACCGAGCAATAAAAGAACCCTTAACACAAGAAAAAAAATACACACTACCCACAATTAAAATTAACACGCTGAATTTGAAGAAAGTGTCCTCAAAATTTCGCCTGGTGCATTTTCTTCTCTTCACCGGCAAGAAGAACCCTCACGACCACCTTCTGCCTTTTCTTCTTCAGCAGCAAAGGCTTTGGCCTTCTGCAATTTCTTTATTCCAACTTTTCTCCTTTTTAAAGACAATGTCCATCACCTCATTTTCTTTTAATTATTGAGCCACCTCCAAGTTTACCAATGAAGAGAAACCTTAATTACCAATAATAAGCACTATTTAGATGATCCATCGCCACTCCTTATTTTCTGCTTTCAATGAAGCCACCATATTAACCAATTAGAAAAGGTTGCTTGTACAAGTTAATTAAAGAAAGGAAATGTGCTTAAAATAAAGTTTGGGTTCAAGACACAATTAAAAATAAAAGAATTTTCATCAACAGAACACACACGTGGCTTCTCAACGGGTTGATTTCAGTTGGAGTTCTGTCTACACAATTCCTATTATCCTCAAAATGATAGACCTATTGAATCGGCAACCAAGGACATTCTCACCCTTACAAATAAAAAAATGAGCCTCATAAATAGGAGTCCATAACTCACGTAGGATTAAGATCGAGTTTCTTGATTATTGTTTGAAATATTAATCTCTTCAGTTAACGGTATGACAAAGAGAGATTATATATTTCATAGTCTGGTCTTATACAAACTTATTGTATAGGATACCTCCACTTACATGTCTTGACATGAATGATTTGGATCAAATAATTTGTAACATTTACAAAATGGGTTGTATCCATAGTGTTACTAGGATAAGACACCAAATCTTATCTATATACTATAGATCTTTTAGGTTATTAGTTGAACATAATCTATTTATATATCAACTACATACTGTTCAAGTTATATTAAATAACCTTCGATATTAGTTTATTAGATTTTGAGTTTTACAAATAATAAATAACACTTATTTGCAAGATGAATAATACTGGATTTATTTATAATTTGTAGGAGCCAAAACAAGAAAAGCTCGAAATCAGCCTGATGGGTGATTATGGATAATCTAGGGACCATCAACCCTGGATCCCCTAAACCAAGGAAAGTCCTAAATCATTCGACGGGCTTGATGGGACATTCCATGAGAATAACAAATCTTGTCAAGAAGAAAATTTAAAAACTTGAAGATTTGCAAAGGAAAAAAATTATTCTTTTTAACATTTGGTAGCCCAAAACTCCAAGGTACATACTGTTAGGCTGGAACTATCAGTGAACCTAGAAAAACCACCAAGAGGTGCTTAAAAAGAGATAATACTATGAATCAGAATTAATTAAGCCTAAATTTGGAAAATTTGTCCTTGAAATCCCAACTAGGGAGTGAGGGCTAATATTATGGGTCATTTGGATCAAGAGTCACAAGCTCAAAAGCCAGAAAACTATGGGTAAATTCGAAATAATAGTAGTCACATGAGGGTCAAAGAAGTACAAGAAATGAGTTAAGAGAAAAAGAGATCAAGAGAAAGGAATAAATTGGGTTGAACGACCCAATAACTCGAGGTCGGGGCCACTCTGGGCCAAACGACCCAATAACTCGAGGTTGAGGCAACTTTGGGTTAAGCGACCCAATCATCTGCCTCGATAGCGGATGCCAAGGTCGAGGCCACTTCGAGCCAAGCGGCCCAATCGCTCGCTTCAATCTCGGAGGCCGACGTCAAGATCACTTTGGGCCAAACGACCCTACATGCCTGTCTAAGCCTCTAAGGCCGAGGTTAAGGCCATTATCATCCCATCACGAGAAACCATTTCTTGTGGCCACAATCTTAACCCTAATGGTCAACTCAAATTGACATCTATATTGGATCATAAACCCCATGATTCACCCCTCTATAAATAAGAGGCTATGAACACCACCTAAAATAAGTTATTCTTCCTATCTCTAGCTTGCTCTGACCCTTTGCTGAAACTTACTTAAATATTGGAGGTTCTGTATGCACCACACCAGTGTTCTTTACTTCTTTGTTTTGCAGGTTGTCTTTTTTCATGCATTTAAGAAGTTGATTTTTCTGTGACAATGTTTGGGGAGAGGGGAGTGAACGAATAGAACTTCTAACTTCAAGATCGATAACACAAACTTTATGTCAATTGAGCTATGCTAATTTTAACTAACTAGTTGAGTTATGCTAATTGTTTATGTTCTCATTCAACTTCTTTTTAGAAGTAACATACATTACAAAAATATATACACACACATACACATTCTTTTTTTTTCCTCTCCTCAAGATTAACTCATTTTTTCTAATAAAAAAAAAACTAAAATTAAAGTTGGTTTGGATTGATTTTTTAAGTGCTTGAAAACATTTTTTTTCACTTAAAAACATTTAGAAAGTTAATCCAAACAAATCCTCCATCCAAAAATTGAAATACTTTTATTGTCCCTTGGTTTTGGATCTCTTTCTATTTTATCATTAGGTTTCACGATCTTACAATTTTACCTTTTAAATTTGAGTTTTGTTTCAATTTGATCTCAAGATTTACACTTTTAATCTCACTTTTTTCTACTAATTCTCACTTTTAGTTTTTATTATTAATGATTATTAATTATTTAAATAAATTTAAATGAACAATGATTAATTATGTTACTACTTTTTAATCACCATCAAATCTATTTTAAAGTTGTACTTCATAATTATTTTAAATTAATTAATTGATATTAACGCTAGATATTGAAAATGAGTATTTAGTAAGAAATTGAAGTTAAAAATGTAAATATTGAAATGTAGGGATTGAATTGAAACAAATTCAAAGGTAAACTTGGAATAATTTCCAATGAACATGTTTTCAAATTAGATTTGTATTCTATTGAAGACGTCGAATTTTGGGTTAGTTTGAGCCATTTTAATTTATTTTTTTTCTTTTTAAAGCAAATTGTAAAAACCGCCATTGATGTAGGATGGTAGTTGCAATTATACTTTTAAACTTTCAGTTATAACAATTGAGCCCTCAAACTTGTATAAGTGTTAAAATTGGACTCTCAAACTTATAATATTTATATAAATTGGACTCCTAAATGATAAAAATTGAATCTCTAACTTATACAATTGTTAGAGTTAAGTTCGAGGGTCTAATTTTAATATTTACGATTAAAAGTTTAGGATATAATTTCTACCGTATGTTTGGGGGAATTTGGCCATTCTTTTTTAATTTCTTTTCGTACTATCCTAAACCTTTTTCACCTTTTTCCCCCTCTTTTCTAAACCTATTCCACGTTCACCCCTTCCTCCATTAGCAGCCACGGTACCCCGGCCCCGCCGCTACTGCTGCCAGACGCAGTCTCAGCGCCCGCCGCTGCACGCTGGACTCTCAGCCTCTCGACGAACTCGCCTCCACTACCTCCAATTCACACTTAGAGCTACTTATCTGTGCTATCTGCGCCGTTGGTTAGATCGCGCTACGGCACTTTTTTCAGTGCTGATTTGAAAACCCCAAAATTCAAGGTTGGAAAAACTACCAATTTACTTTGAGATCAAAGTCAGTGCGACAGAGATGGGGCTTGGAATCCTAAGATCCATTGTTCGACCCCTAACGAGGATCTCGCGATCACGCCCCTCCACTTCCCTAACACCATTTCCATCAGCTTTCACTTCCATTAAACCAGGGTTTCATCTCCCTTCTGCTAGTTCAGTCAGAATTGAAGCTCCTTGGTTCTCGATTGCGAACCATTTCCACAGTTTGACCGAGACTCGGTTTCCGAAGAGAAGGCCCAGTGATAAACCCCGTCGCAAAAGGGCGAGCTTGAGACCCCCTGGTTCGTTAACTTGCATTTCTTGAATATTTAGGGCATGGGATTACAATGTCCTCTTAATTGGAAGTTCGATTCCATGAATTATGGTTTCAATTTCAAATGCTTTTTGTTGAATGGCAGGGCCATACGCTTGGGTCCCATATACCCCTGGCGAACCAATTCTTCCTAATCACCCGAACGAAGGAAGCGTGAAAAGAAGAAATGAGAAGAAACGCATTAGGTTGCACCGTGCTTTTATTATGGTTCGTATGTCATATTATAATTAACTTTGAATTCATGTTGGGTGATTTTTTTTTTTTCTCTTTTTTACTTGTTTTGTTTCTCCACTTTTGAATTTTTCTGTTCTATGTAGTAACCATTGCTGTGTTTTGAGATATAAATGTCACGAGTATTACCAATTGCTGAAGTTTGTAAATTTATTGTCCTGGCCTATTGGCAGCTGTTTTATATTGATCTGTGAACTACACATTATATTAGCGAAGGGGGAGGGCTTTTAAGGCTAAAATTTTTTAAGCTTCTACGTTTGTAAAGGGATATGCTAGTTTGAATGTGGCTCGGTTGGTTTATGTTCTTAACCAAGAGGTTAAAATATTTGAATCCCCAACCCCTATATTGTTGAACCTAAAACTTAAAAAGTATTTTGAATTTTGGTTTCCAAGTACTTCGTTATTGTTTATGATTTAATCGGCATTGTTATATTGTACACCCTTTACTTTGGTTCTGTAACCTGTATGCTGCCTTGTGATTTTTGGATATAGAAAATTCCAAAATCTTTTCTTTGCAAATCTGGCATTTGTTTTGTTGTATTTGTCCTATCAAAATATCATTGCTTACCCATTCTTTTTCTAGCATTTCCAATACTAGATCATGGTAATTTCATTCAATAATGACTGGTTTTAGGTTTAAGTTTTGGTCCCATTTGATAACAATTTCATTTTTAGTTTTCCTCCCAAAATCCATACTATAATTTTCACGTTTCTTAAAGAAACACTTGGTTTTTTAGAACATTTGTAGAAACCAGATAACAAGTAAATTAAATTATGAGTAAAAAGGGTGTTTATAAGCTTAATTTTCAATAACCAGAAACAAGAAACCAAACTAATGGACCCTTAGTAATTACTGTTTGATGATTGGACACAAACATTGATTGCTCAATTGATATGTAACAAGTTTGACTCCTATCAAAAAAAGATATGTAACAAGTTTGAGTGTGCATCTAATGACAACTGGAAATTTCTTGTTGCTGTAAGGTTTCCATTTTGTTCCAAATCGTCTAAGTGACTTTGCAACCCTAAACCATTCTAATTCACATTTTGCACAATGATTAATTCTCTGTGCATACATATTCATGGACTATGATTTCCAAGTCAAAACATTCTGACCGTAAACTTCTTATGATTAATCTGAGGCTTTTGCATCATCAAATTATTTTGATGTCTGTTTCCCTTCTTTGATGCTATTTAAGACTTGCCATGCTAGTTGGTAAATTGTTGCGGATGTTATTTATTATTATTATTTTTGGGTAAATTGGTAAAATATCATGACTTGGTTTCTTCTGCATCACGGTCAAGTGTTTTATTCTCAATTTGGATATGGCTTAATCCATAATAAAAGTTTGCTTCAATCCGACATGAAACTCAATAGTTTTAGTGTTTTAGATATCTTCAATCTGAACATGATTTCATCTGAATCATTCTATTTGACTACAAGATGAAATTCAGTATCTTATATCTATGTTGACACTTCTTTCTTGATATTACGGATACAAGTGTGTGCTGTATTGAAATTTCAAGCCTTCTCTGTTTGCATTCCCCAAAATTTCTACTTGATGTTTATGCCATACCATGACTTCCAAGTTGTAACTCTAGCATCTCCTAATATTCCAATCTGATGTCGAAATATGAAAAATTCGAGCTATGCACATTTCCAAACCATGGTTTGGCTACTTGCAGATTTGCAGTCTCGAGAGAGCTTGATATAGCTTCATTAAAAATTTTCACTTAGTCTTCTAAGAGAATACATTTATTCACCTCTACCAAGCGGTTTGGTGTTTTTGCATTATTTGCAGGCTGAAAAAAAGAAACGGAAAGCTCAGGTTCAAGAGGCAAAGAAGAAGAAACTTATCATGAGGGTGGAACGCAAAATGGCTGCAGTAGCAAGAGAAAGAGCATGGGCTGAAAGATTAGCCGAACTTCAAAAGCTTGAAGAACTGAAGAAAAAATCCATGGAATAGATTGTGTAGTCATGTCTTACTTTTTCCATGTAGACTATGAAGATTCTTATTTCCCAATAGCTTCTTTCTCTTTTCCTAAAATAAACACAAATCAAAATTATATTGATCTTTAAGAGTTCAGCCATTTTGCAAGTGCAATAGATATTTGCTTCAGGATTCATCCAATGGCAATGGAACTGGGTTCATACGGCTGCTAGGCAAAGGATGATCAGTTGAGTGCAGGTTAAGATGTATGAATTAAACTGCGGTATGTGGATTCGAACAATGCAATGTAGCTTGATGCTCATGTCGAACTAAACTAGTAACCTTTTTGGTATGTGGACGCTGACCTCTCTTTGGATTGCATGGATTAAATTGTAGGAATTAAAATTTCTTTTGTACAAATTGGTCGGGTTTGGTTTTAAGCTTAAAAAACCTTTGTTTCCAACTTTATTGAAACCTTTTTAAATTTATGCATTCCAATGGCAATAGTTCGCCCGTATGTATTGTAGTTTTTCTTTCTATGCTATTCAAGCAAAACATTGTTCAAGCAAACTCATTTGTCTTTGTACTTTTTTTCTGTTAATGTGGTAACGATAATTTTACTCTGTTCATGTATACCAACATTTTTTTTTATAACCACACAAACTATAGATGAGTTTTTTTTTTTTTTTAATTTAATTTTTTTCATTCTACAAATTTCTTTTATGGGTTCAAATAAGGATAATAAGGGATTTTTATATGGATGACCTATTATTGGTGGTCTAAATGAGATTTGATCCAACTTTTGAAAATTGAAGTTTTTTTTGTCTTCTTTTTGTGTCATTGTTGGATGAAATTACCAAAACAACTAAGATGCATGGTGATGAGTTGTGTTTCTTGATTCTCGATCTCACTCTTACTCCTCAATTAACGTTCGCTCTCCTTCCTTCTTGATATGAAAAACTTAGAAATTCATTATTAAAAAAAGAAGGTAAAAATTGGATTGAGGAGCGAAGACTTTCACGGGTGCAATTTTTGTTGTTTCAGTAATTTCATCTCATGATAACCTAAGCAAAAGGTAAAAAATTATAGATTCTCAAAAGTTGTGTAAGATCTTATTTGGGCTTAAAAAATAGGCCATTGACACTAATTTCCCCAATAATTTGTTATTTTTTGATTCCATATAAATTTCTTCCCTGATCAGTGATGGTGGTGTATAAACTTTCATTGTTGTTTTGTTTTGGTTTTTTACAAAGATATTGAATGCTAAAATAAGAGGGGGACTTCACAAACCTAGGTCAAGGCACACACAAACACCACAGAAACAAAGGTAAAAATCAACCACTTAGCAAAACAAGGCAAACATAACTCAGAGGAAAAGATCCAGAGAAGATGTAGCTTGGGACCCTATAAAAGAAGCACCAAGCCACTAAGAATAACAAGTAAACACTTCAGACCGAACATCCAAACCAATCACTTGGGGAGGATGCAAAGTAGCACCATGGACATGCACATATGCTCACGCCAAACATGATAAATAACAGCACACTAAGTAACTCTCTAGACCTTACGCCTTAGTTGATTACCTGCACTGAAGTAACAAATCCAATTGAGCTCAGTATCCCAAAGCGCGATCTTATGGGAACACCTTCCCCACAAAATCACATCACCTCAAACAACCTCACTAAAAGGACATTCAAGAAATAAATGATTCCAAAATTCAACTCCACTAGTACACAAAACACAATTGCTCGGAATATCAGAACACCATTTCCATATATGATCTTGAGTTTGTAACCGATTACGAATAATAAGCAATGAAATGAAAGAATGTCTGGGAATACTACCTCCAAAAGAAAGAAGGTTGGCCCAAGGCACCACAAGATAACTAGGTTGTAAGCACCCCCAAGCACTAGTGACTGAAAACACACTAGTCGACAGTGATGCTAGGTCACACTATCCTCCCGACTAACCTCTAGCACGATCAAATGAACGAGCAATGAGAGATCAACAAGCTCTCTAGAATTATAAGGTTAGTCCCAAGTCCGATTCGGGTGCATGAAATCCCCCACCTTACAAACACACTAGTCGACCAGTATGCTAGGTCACACTATCCTCCCGACTAACCTCTAGCACGATCAAATGAACGAGCAATGGAGAGATCAACAGCTCTCTAGAATTATAAGGTTAGTCCCAAGTCCGATTCGGGTGCATGAAATCCCCCACCTTAAACACACTAGTCGACAGTGATGCTAGGTCACACTATCCTCCCGACTAACCTCTAGCACGATCAAATGAACGAGCAATGAGAGATCAACAAGCTCTTCTAGAATTATAAGGTTAGTCCCAAGTCCGATTTCGGGTGCATGAAATCCCCCACCTTAAACACACTAGTCGACAGTGATGCTAGGTCACACTATCCTCCCGATAACCTCTAGCACATGCAAATGAACGAGCAATGAGAGATCAACAAGCTCTCTAGAATTATAAGGTTAGTCCCAAGTCCGATTCGGGTGCATGAAATCCCCCACCTTAGCATGAAGGGAACTATTTGCACCCAAAACAACAAAAAAACTAAATTGTTGGAGGGTAGGGACTTCTTTGAGCCAAGGGTCAAACTAAACTGAACAACTATGTCCATTCCCAATAGAATATCGATCTAGGGGCTACAACCATTCGAACATGCAGGATAGCTTTGTTATACATTGAATATTATATAGTCAAGAAAAAGAAAGTTTTGAAAAGTGCATTGCAAAATTGACATTCCTGTCAAATATTTCGCTTCCTGTAAATATTATAGAAAATAGATACCCATTAAATGCTCATGTTTAGTGTCTATTGACCATGTGTCATGCCCCAATTTTTCAAAGTGTTGTCCACATGTCTTGTAAATACTCATTCTTAGTGTTCATGTAATTCACCTTCTACTTACCAAATTACTTATAAATAGTAGCATTTGGTGGGTTTTGAAAGACATACATATGGAGCAAATTCCAAAAAGTTTGGAGAAAGTGGAGAAATCCATAATTTGTTATTTTATTTACTTTTGTTATTTATTTTATTTTATATATTTATAGATATTATGTTTAATTTATTTTAATATTTATTTATTTTCTTATTTATTTATTCCATATATTTATATTGCATTTATTTATTTATTTTAATATCATATTTTATTGACATTCGTGTTCTCGTAGTACTCCTCAAATTCACAACATGTTATCAACACGAGCTCTTATCGTTTTTCCTATTAAAGGTAGGTCCTAAAGGTATGTCGATTTTTCGCTCTTCGTTATAATTAATAAATTTAATGTTATTTTGCATATTTAATATCTTTTAATTTCTAATATAAATACAATATTTTATGATAGTGTTTTCATGTCAAAACTCACAAAATTAAAGTTTACTGCCCTTGATATAAACGACAGTAATTATTTGTCATGGGTGCTTGATGCCGAAATCCACCTAAATGCTATGAATCTTGGAGAAACTATTAGAGAAGAAAATACAACATTCAGTCAGGTCAAAGCAAATGCTATGATTTTCCATCGTCATAATCTCCACGAGGGATTGAAAATGGAGTATCTTACAATAAGAGATTCTCGTATCTTATAGAAAAATTTAAAAGAGAGGTATGATCATAAAAAATACAGTTATTCTTCCTAAAGCTCGTTGTGAGTAGATGCACTTGAGGCTACAAGATTTCAAATTAGTAAGTGATTACAACTCCACATTATTTAAAATCAGTTCAAAATTGTTGTTATACAGAGAAAATTACTGATGCTGATATGTTAGAGAAAACATTTTCTACCTTTCATGTCTTGAATATGCTTCTACAGTAGTAATATCGAGAGAAGAGTTTTAAACAATATTCTGAACTAGTTTCATGTATTCTCGTGGCCGAACAAAATAACGAGTTATTGATGAAAAATCATGAATCTCGACCAACCCTGTAGTGAGTGCTGTAAATTTTAATAATAATCGTGGTTGAGGTTGTGACCGTGGAAGAGGAAGAAATAATTATTATTTTCGTGGTGGTTGTTATAATCATTTAGATTTCAAAAGGACCACACAGAATGATGATCATAAAGGAAAAACTCCACAAGATAAGAGTTCAAAAAGTGTTGAAAATAAATGCTTCTGATGCGGAATGACTAGCCATTGATCACATACTTGTCGTACGTCAAAACACTTAGTTGATCTCTATAAAGCCGCCCTGAAGGAAAAAGAGAAAAATGTGGAAGCAAATTTTGCATACCAGGATAATGACATATTTGACCCCATTTCATATGACAAATTTGGATGTGGCGGACTTTTTTTAATCTTTTGAAAAGGAAATCAGTAGAATTGATAGAACATCAAGTGTTTCATCTGACTTTAAAAAAATCTAGATTTAATGTATTTTTTTCATCTTCGTGTTTTTTTTTCCTCTTAGTAGATGTTAACCTTTATATATTCCAAATGTTATTTTTGTTATTGTAATTATTATTTTTTTTTAATGAAGAAACCTGGATCATTTTCATATGTTGGATGACTAAAAAATGAGTAAAGAAGATTTATGTCTGGCAGATAGTGCAACTACATACACAATACTTACAAGTAAAAAAATATTTTCCAAACTGGAAATGTTGGATGCAAAAATCAATACGATATCAGGTTTTGCAAGCCTGATTGAAAGCTTTGGAAAAGCAAATATTATTTTGCCTAGAGGAACAAAATTTACAATTGACAATGCAGTATTCTCTAGTCAATCAAAGAGAAATCTACGTTGTTTTAAAGATATACATTGCAATGGCTATCATATTAAGGTTGATAGTAAGAATAATGTGGAATATCTATATATCATATCCACTGTCTCAAACGAAAGATGTATACTGAAAGAGTTGCCTGCTTTATCTTCTGGATTATATTATACTCATATATGAATAATTAAAACATATGCAACAATGAACCTGAAGTTCATGAATTCAGACATATTTACAATTTAACATGACTGATTGGGTTATCCACGATCTATAATGATGAGGAGAATTATTGAGAATTCAGATGGTCATCCATTGAAAAGCCAGAAGATTCTTCAATCTAATAAATTATCATGTGATGCTTGCTCTCAAGGAAAATTGATAATTAGATCATCACCAGCTAAAGTGGGGATTGAATCATCTGGATTTTTAAATGAATTCATGGTGATATATGTGGACCTATTAACCCACCTAGTGGAGCCATATAGATATTTTATGATATTAATAGATGCATCCGATAGATGGTTACACGTGTGCTTATTATCAAGTCGAAATCTTGCATTTGCAAGATTATTTGCTGAAATAATTAAGTTAAGGGCACAATTTCCTGATTATACAATTAAGACCATTCGTCTTGATAATGTTGGTGAATTTACGTCCCAAGCTTTTGATAATTATTGTTTGTCAATTGGGATAAGTGTTGAACATCTTGTAGCTCATGTTCATCCACAAAATGGTTTAGTACAATCATTCATAAAACGTTTGCAGTTAAATGCTAGACCATTACTTATGAGAGCTAAACTTCCTATATCTGTATGGGGACATGCTATTTTGCAAGCATTGTCACTTGTATGCATTAGGCCAGTAGCTTATCATAAGTACTCGCCATTACAATTAGCTTATGGCCATGAGCCAAATATTTCTCATTTAAGAATTTTTTGATGTGCAGTATACGTTCCAATTGTCCCACCACAGCATACTAAGATGTGTCTTCAAAGGAGTTAGGAATATATGTTGGATATGATTCTCCATCAATTATTAAATATCTTGAACCCCTGATGGGTGATGTATTTACTACACGATTTACTGATTGTTATTTTAATGAGAGAAATTTTCCAACATTAGGGGGAAGGAATTAAGAAGTTAGAAAAAGAAATTATATGGAATGCATCATTATTGTCTCATTTAGATCTACGTACAGATTAATATGAATTTGAAGTTCAGAAGATAATTCATTTGCAAATTATAGCAAATCAGTTACCAGATGCATTTATAGATGCAAAGAAAGTAACTAAATCACATATACCAACTATAAATGTTCCATCAAAAATTGATATCGAAACACAACAAGTTGTCACTAATGAGTCTGAAATATACCAGAAGCGTGGTAGACCAGTGGATTCCAAAGATAAAAATCTTCGAAAAAGAAATAATTAATAGTCAAGAAGACTTAGTTGAAGATGTAAATATCCATAAAGAAATCCTTGGCATGACTAGTGAGGAAGGTGAAATACCTAAAGATAATAATGAGATTTCAATAAACTATGTCATGACAGGAAAAAGATAGAACCGAACTCATGTAGTTATTGACAACATTTTTGCATTTATATCTGAAAATGAGGATTCTGAACCAAAATCTGTTGAAGAATGTTGACTTAGAAAAGATTGTCTTGAGTGGAAAGAAGCAATCGAGGCCAGAATTAAACTCACTTTCAAAACGTCAGGTTTTTGAACCATTAGTCCGAACACTAGAAGATGTCAAACCTGTGGGATACAAATGGGTATTTGTGAGAAAAAGAAATGAAAATAATGTGGTCACAAGATATAAAGCAAGACTAGTTGCACAAGGTCTTTCACAAAGACCTGGTATTAATTATGAGGAGACGTATTCTTCGGTGGTGAATACAATTACATTAAGATATTTAATTGGTTTGACTGTGTATGAAAATTTGGACATGCATCTTATGGATGTGGTCACGATATATTTATATAGATCTCTTGATAATGATATTTATATAAGAATCCCAAGAGGATTTAAGGTACCTAAAACATATAAACAAATTCTCGGGAATTGTATTCTCTAAACTTATAGAGATCATTATATGAACTGAAACAATCAAAACGAATATGGTACAATCGCTTGAATGGATATTGTTGAAAGAAGGATATCAAAATAATCTAATATATCCATATGTTTTATAAAGAAATCATAGTCGAAATTTACTATTATAACTGTATATGTTGATGAATTAAATATAATTGGAACTTTTGAAGAGCTTTCAAATGCAATAGAATATCTTAAGAAAGAATTTGAGATGAAAGATCTCGGAGGAACAAAATTTTGTCCTGGCTTGCAAATTAAGCATTTAACAGATGAGATATTTGTTCATCAGTCAACTTATACAAAAAAAACTTTTGAAAACATTTTATATGGACAAAGCACATCCATTGAACATTCCGATGGAAGTTCGTTCATTAGATGTTAAGAAAGACATATTTCGACATCGAGATGATAATGAAAAACTTCTTGGTCCTAAAGTACTATATCTTAGTGCAATTGGTGCACTTATATATCTTGCTAATAATACAAGACCAAATATTGCATTGTCGGTAAATTTATTAGCAAGATATAGTTCTTCTCCAACTAAAAGACATCAAGACGTAATTAAGTATATACTCCGTTGTCTCCAAGGAATGATTGATATGAGTTTGTTTTATTCAAATAAATCTAATTTTGATCTAGTTTGTTATGCAGATTCTGGATATTTATTTGATCCACACAAAGCTAGATCTCAAACAGGTTATCTACTCACATGTGGAGGAACTGCTTATTGGGAATGTCCTAAAACTTTGCATAAATCAACAAAAGTTATTGATCAAGTTGATCCTTCAACAAAAGTTGTAAGTCTATCACATCCTTCTCATGAATTGAGAATGCCTCGACGTAGTGGGAGGGTTGTTCAACAGCCTGACCGCTACATGGGTTTAATAGAAACTCAAGTCGTCATACCTGATGATGGCTTCAGGTAATGGAAGATGTAGATAGAGACCAATGGATAAAAGCCATGGACCTAGAAATGAAGTCAATGTACTTCAATTTCGCCTGGGAACTTGTAGATCAACTAGATGGGGTGAAACCTATTGGTTGCAAGTGGATCTACAATAGAAAGAAAGACCAAACTGGT
The DNA here is from genome assembly GCF_009727055.1 of Benincasa hispida. Taxonomy (NCBI): domain Eukaryota; kingdom Viridiplantae; phylum Streptophyta; class Magnoliopsida; order Cucurbitales; family Cucurbitaceae; genus Benincasa; species Benincasa hispida. The sequence goes on from NC_052354.1 coordinate 13,772,731, forward strand.
AAGGTGCTGGCCTATAAAGCTAGACTTGTGGCAAAAAGTTTTACCCAAAGAAAGGGGGTAGACTATGAAGAAACCTTCTCTCCTATTTCCATGATTAAATGTATTAGAATACTTTTATCTATTGCTGTTTTTTATGATTATGAAATATGACAAATGGATGTCAAAACAGCCTTTTTGAATGGTCATCTTGATGAAAGTATTTATATGTCTCAACTAGAAGGGTTTGTTGAACAAGGTCAAGAAAAATTTTGCAAGCTTAAAAGATCTATTTATGGGTTAAAACAAGTATCTCAATCCTGGAATATAATATTTGACACTGCGATCAAATCTTTTGGCTTTGAATAGAATGACAAACATTGTGTTTACAAGAAAATAGTCAACAAGATTGTAGCTTTCTAGGTACTTTATATTGACGATATCCTGCTTATTGGGAATGTGATAGGATTCCTTGATGACGTAAAGAGATGGCTAGCATCACAATTTCAAATGAAAATTTAGGAGATGCTCAGAATGTTCTTGGAATCCAAATTATTTGAAATAGCAAGAACAGAACGCTAGCGCTATCTCAAGCATCTTATATTGGCAAAATGTTGCCAAGATATAATATGAAAAATTTCAAAAGAGTATGTTGCCTTTTAGACACGAAATTTATTTGTCTAAGGAACCGTGTCTTAAGAACCTAAAGAAGTTGAGGAAATGAAAACAATTCCATATGCATAAGCAGTTGGAAGCTTGATGTACGCTATGTTGTGTACATGCCCAGACATATGATTTGCAGTCAGAATAGTTTGCAGGTTTCAATCCAACCCTGGATACAACCATTGGACTGCTGTTAAGAACATCCTCAGGTATCTATGGAGATCAAGGTACTGTATGCTCGTGTATAGTCTTAAGGATTTGATCCTTACAGGATACACTAATTCTGATTTTCAAACCGATGTAGATTCTAGGAAATCTACTTTGGGGTCAGTATTCATTATAAATGGAGGAGCTATAGTGTGGAGGAGCATCAAACGAGTTATATTGTTGGCTTAGAAAATTCCTAACAGATTTGAAAGTGGTTCCAAATATGCATCTGTCGATCACCCTGTATTGTGATAACAATAGAGCAATTGCTAACTCAAAGGAACCTAGAAGCCATAAACCCGGAAAACATATCGAGTGAAAGTACCATCTCATCAGGGAGATAGTACATTGAGGAGACGTGATAGTCACAAAAATAGCCTATGAAGATAATCTTGCTGATCCATTTCTGAAGGCCCTCACGGCTAAAATGTTAGAGGGTCACTTAGTCGACTGGGACTACGAGCTTCACAAATCTAGGGCAAGTGGAGAATGTCAAAGGTATATAGATGCCCTAGTTTATTGTACTTTCTCTCTTTCTCAACATTGTATATTTATATTTATTTGTAACTCACGGGGGTTTTAGTCTAAGTGGGAGATTGTTGAAAATGTCCTAAAACTCGTAGTTTGTATTTTAAACATATTCTATTTTGCAATAAAAGTATTATTGAGACTTCATTCAATAAAAATAGTATTGAAATTGCATTTCGTTATAAAATCCAATAAACAAATGCATGGCTATAGTATGAATACTTTAACTTTATATAGAGACATAAAAGAGGATCAAGTTTTAGTATACAACCAAAAAGGTCTATAAGTATGTGGATGAGATTGGGTGCCTCATCCTGTGGATACTATGGATGCGACCCACTTTGTATATTGATACAAACAATGTGATCCCAAAATCGTTCATGTAGAGACATCCGAGTGAGGTCATCCTATGCAAAAGACGTTTGCATAAGACCGGACCACGAAATAGTCACTTTTCTTTACAACAATCATTTACTATTAAAACTGACTATTTCAAATCGATGGCTTAAGGTAACTCGATCTTAATCCTGAGCTAACTATAAACTCCTATTTATTCGGGATTATCCTTTGATTTGCATAGGTGAGAGTAGTTGAAATCATCGGTTAATAAGCCTCCCATTTTGGGGATAAAACCAAATAGATAGTTGGGGACATAATCCTGCAAGATGGAATTCGTTCCTACCTATCTTAGAGTTAGCAAATAGATTGTTCTCTTAAATACTGATTCCTGGTCTTAAACAAAGGGCCCCACCCTCTTATGATAGAGAGGGATATGGTTTATTAGTTGGACTATAAACCAATTGTTGAATAGATGATCAATGGAGACTTAAGTAGTAAGATGTATTTATGGGGTAAAACGGTATTTTTTACCTGACTGCAAACACGAACGACCCGTGAAGAATCAACTTACTGATTGTGGTTAAATCAAGTGGACAGAAATATATCTATAATGAGGAGAGTGCAACTACTGAGCTATAGTGGTATGTCTCAGTAGTTAATGAATATTTGATTAATTCGGTTTAAAGAGTTTAGCAAATTAATCTCAAATCGTTGGTGCTCAGGATCTGTAGGTCCATAAGATCCCTCTACTAGCTCGTAAAAGATTAAACCTTGGGTCAGAATCTTGAGTGAATTTGAAATGTTCAAATTCAATTTAGTGTTTAGATAATTATATTGGATATAATTAACGTTTAAATTTATTGAAATTAGACGAATTTAGAAAGTTTAATATATTTAAATAATGATTTAAATATTGATTATATGAATAAAATTGATGTTCGAATTAGGGGTGTTTTATTAATTTAATATTTGATATTAAATTATCATTTAATTAATTAATTAAATTCAATTCAATTTTAAGAGAAATTCAGATTTCAAAAATTGAGTTTTAATTATATTTAATTTAAAGTTAAATTAAATACAAATAAAATTAGAAAATAGTTATGTTAGTGGATTTATCCTAAATTCTCTCATAGTGGATTTTTCCTTAAATTAATACCTAGTCCACTCATATAATGTTATTTGAAGTGTTAAATGGCTGATTGAATGAGTGCTTGCATGGGTAAGTTAAATATATACTTCAATTTGATCAGTTTGATGGACATGCATTTTGAATTTTGAGAAAGAAAATTCTGCTAAAAAATTTTCTTTCAAACCCTCTCCAAACCACTAAAAATTCACTCTCGATTCATAGTTCCACCACTCAATCCAAGGATGAGAATAGTAGAGAAGATACTCTTGGTGTTTACTGAAGAAATTGAAGGTGAATTTCGTGGAACTTACAAAGATTAAGTGGATATCTAGAAGGTTGTAAAAGTTGAAACCCTATTGTTAAAGAAACTATGAGTTTGCAGGCTTGTTACTCAAATTAATGTAATTAAAGTGCTTAATGATTTTGCGAGCTTCCATATTTTGCATGTTTACTGTTTCACTGTTATATCATGGCGATCGATGAAACAGACCATAATAGCCATTTCCTCAAATCATGCTAAAATTCTTGCAATTCACAAGGCTAGTCGAGAATGTGTATGGCTAAGATCAAGGACTCAACATATTCGTGGAAATGTGGGTTGTCTTCTAGTAAAAATATTCCAACAATATTATATGAAGACAACACATCATGTATATCCCAAATCAAAGGAGGATATATTAAAGGAGATAGAACAAAAGATATTTCACCAAAGCTTTTCTACGCTCGTGATCTGGAAAAAAATGGTGACATCACTATACAACATATTTTTTTAAAGGATAATCTGGGGACTTATTTACAATGTCATTACTTGCAACAACTTTTGAAAAACTGGTACACAACATTGGAATGCGACGACTCAGAGATCTCAAATGATGTTTCCATGAGGGGGAGTAAATATGCTGTATTCTTTTTAAGTGTATTAAATTATATGAAATATGTTCTATTTTTCCTTCACTAGGATTTTTTCTCAATGGGTTTTTTCCTAGTAAGGTTTTAACGAGCCATATTTCATATATATATATATAATAGGCATCTAAGGTGGAGTATTATAACTATTATAGAAAACAGATGCCCATTAAATGCTAATGCTTAGTGTCCATTGACCATATGTTATGCCTAATGGAATCTTGACTATACATGCCTAAAGGAATCAAATATAACATATAGCCTAGAGTTTTATACTGCATCAAATACAACATAAACTATAGTTTTTATTCTATCTCAACCATACATGGCATTTAATATAAATCATATTTATATTAAATCCACTTTTATGAATCTCATTCATATAAATGATATTTGGATCATATCCAAATATTTTATTCCTCTAAATATAAATCAAGTTTATATTCAATTATATGAATCTCATTCATATAATTGGTATTTGAATCATATTCAAATTTCTCTCATAATATATCAAATGCATTATAATTAATTATATCATATATAATTAATTCCCTCAATTAATTTGAACACTTCAAATTAATCCAAAGATTAAATCCCTGTTGAGCTATAGTGAAGACCTTATGGACCTATAGATTGAAGCTCCAATGGTATTCGGATAATTAATTAAACTCTTTAATTAAATTACCCAACATCTGTTAACTGTCGATCACCCACTAAAGACTTGTAGTTGCACTCTTCGAACTATAGATAAGTTTCTGTGTCCATTGGATATAACCAATCAACAACGCGATGACCCTTCAGAAATTGCTCATAAGTAAAGCTGGGCTAAAATACTGTTTTTCCCCTATAATTACATCTAACTCTTTAAGTACCACTGATTCCTCTAATGAACAATAAGTCATAGTCCTACTATGATCAAGCCTTTTCGGGCTAGGAGAGGGTGTGGCCACTATGTTCAAGACTCGGAATCAGCCGTAAGGGAGCAATTTATCTACTTGCCCCTACATCGAGGAAGGAGTGAATTCCGTCTTGCGTAACTGAGTTCTCAGCTCCCTAGTCAAACGAATCCCCAAAATGGTAGGCTTGTTGAGTTGGCAATCTGGCCACTCTCACCCATACAAATCAAAGGATCGCCTTCATGAGCAGGAGTTCACAACTCACTCAAGATTCAAGTCATGTCACCTATGGTCATCCTAGTGAAATATAAGTCTATATTATTAACTGTGTGAGGGCGGTCCTTTGATTAGTATGGGTGAGAGTGGCCAGATTGCCAACTCAACATGGCTACCTTTTTAGGGACTTGTCTAATCTGGGAGCTGGGAACTCAATCTAGAAGATGAAATTCACTCATTTCCCGAAGAAAGGATAAGTAGAGAGATTGCTCCCTTAAGAGCTAATTCCGGGGCTTAAACATAGTGGCCATAACTTCTCTTTGGAGGAGAAGATCAGTCATAGTAGGACTATGACTTATGTTCATTAGAGGGATCAGTGGTACTTAAGAAGACAGATGTAACTACAGGGGCATAACGGTTATTGGACCAGCTGTACTTACGAGCGATATGTGAAGGGTTGTCGCACTGCTCATTGACTAAGATGGACACATAATATATCTGTGGTAAGGAGAGTACAACTGTCGGTCTTTAGTGAAGTGTCTGGCAGTTAATGGATGGTGGATCCCGTGACTAAAGAGTTTAGTCAGTTATTCATGTACCGTTGGAGCTTCGAGCTACAGGTCCATGAGGTCCCCTTGGTAGCATAATGGATTCAGTTGAGGATCAGTTCTTCGTGTTGATTTGAAATTTTCAAATTGACAAGAGGTATTTTGATTATATATGCTATAATCGGTATGATGTATGAGATACATCTAGTGGAGGATTGATGTAAAATAGATTTACATTAAGTACCATGAAATAGAAAAAGAACTATGGTTTATATGTTTATGAGATGAAATATTAAAACTATAGGTTATAAATATAGTACGATAAGTTGGTTATCATTTGTATTTATAATAATATTAATTATTGGATAATTAATTCTTTTTTTAATAACCAAGTGAGTGGGTGGTTATTGAATTCATGGTAACTGTGAGTTTAAAAGGAAAGTGGTTTCCTATTTTGAAAAGAAGTTTTTACAAACGCTAAAAAGTTTTTTGAGTTTTTTCTCTCGGTGCAAAAAAACTCACGGTGGTCGTCAAGTAAATACAGATTTACTAAACGACGGCTGGGCGAGCTAAACGATCGTGCAACATTTATTAAATGATCGCATAGCTTTTGCTAGACGATTGCTTAGCTTTATCTAAACGATTGGGCATCGATATATACGATAGGTCTCCGCCATCTCCCACTTGCCTAGTCATGTACACGGTTGTTGTTTCCTCCATTCGTCTGCCTCATACCAAGTCTAAATTGAGCCCACCCTCTGGATTCTCACGCCGAGAATACCAAGGTAACCGTGTTGGTGGTGTCAGACTCAACTCGACACCGTCGAGGATTTCTGGAGGCCGTTCATGGTGCTATGGAGGTCGTTTGTGTTGTTGAGGAGTTCGTGATCGAGGCGATCATTGAGGACGAGCGCGAAGTGTTCGTGTTGTGTTGCGATTGTGTAGATCGACCATTCGAGGTTACTGATTGTTCAAACAGTCGCGCAACGAAGCATGGAGACGCATCTTCATATGTGCGTAGAGTTTGCTTTCTGTGCATTGTAGTTTTTCATGCTGCAATTTCTCTGTATGAATTATATAACCGCTTGTTTGAAGTCGACTGTAAATATATGTTCATTCATGATTGCTATTTGGAATAGTCTTGTTCCGCTGCTCTTGGAAATCTCATTTCCGATTTCCTTCAATTGGTATCAGAGTCAGGTTCTCTGATATTCCAAATTATAGATCTGAATTGAACGCTTTTTTCAGTCGCGGTGGATTTCTGCATTTGTGGTTAACCATTTTCTGTATTTTTGGTTACGTTGATGAACGTTTCGGATTTAAATTGCCTTTTTGTTAAAGCTTTCGGTATTATAAAGTGTTAATTGTAAGGGCCCCTGTGTTTTTGGGCAAAATTAACTTTTCAATCGAGTTTGTAATTAGAAAAGTTTGAGTTCGTCGAGTTAGTCGTGATGAAGCTTCGGTGCATGGTGATGCAGTTCTCAACGAAGAAAAAGATCAAGCGTTGGTCGGATCGTGTAGCCACAGGTAAACAATCGTCGGGATTTTACTAAATGATTGTTTATTAGTTTTTGCTTGACGATCGTATAGTATTTTCTAATTGATCGTTTGGCTAACGCTATGCGATGGGATAAATCGTTTACCATATCACGTAGCATTGGTTGCGCGATCGCGTAGGCGCTGGAGGTAGACTATCGTAGTGGGAGCATGCGATGCTCGTCGTTTAGTAGAAGGTGTGTGCTAGACGATCGTGTAGTTAGCAAGCTTCATCACTTAGTTACTACCTATGCGATCGCACGTATGCGATACAGAGGCACTAGCTAAGCGATCGCTTAGGCAATGGTGCTTTGCGGTATCGTAGTCGCTTAGACGATCACCTAATGTGGGTGTTGTATGAAGTGCGCTAAGCGATCGTGTACTTTAAGCTTCATCACTTAGTTAAGATACACGATCGTATAGTAATAGTTAAACGATCGTTTGGATTTTTCTAGACGATCATATAGTAAATGCTAAACGATTGTTTAACTCTGGGAGCGCTGGTAAGCGATAGGGCAAAGCGTTTGTTTTATCGTGTAGACGATCGCGGGGTACTTACGATGGTTAGAGAAGCGATGCTTTGCCCGAGTGGTTCAAGACCCGATTCGCCTGTTTGAACCAGAGACTCCTTGTCTTTGTAATAGTTAGCTTTTCTTTTGTGTTTTTTAAGGCAATTTCACCTGGTTCATCAACTTTTATTGCTTATACATGCAATATATGATATTTATATGCCAAAGTGTTTGTCATATAGTTAAAAACACACCTTAGGTTGTGCAATTATTCATGCATCATGTATTATAAATGTTATAATCTAGCATGAAGAAATTACTTGAAAGCATGCGCATGCATCATGAAATATAAGAGTCATATTTTGCATGCATTGAGCATTATCATGCATCATCCTTTTATTATAAATGTTATAGTCTAAGGGTGAATGGAAGCATGTTTTTCTTATTTCATTGCTGTTTTGTATAAGTGTTATATAAAAGAAGTAGCAATGAATGAACAATGCATTCAACATGACACTTAGACTGTTTATAATCGTTATGAATGCCTTGCATGTGTTAGCTTAGCATTGTGGTTTTTTCCGTTTATAAGTGTTATCAAGGAAATTAGACCTAAAATTAATAATTCAGAGTTGCATGCGAACTTAGGGTGAACTTAAGTTTTTTAAAAGGGTTTTAAAATTGGATTGAGATAGATCTAAGTTCAAATGGTTCTAAAGAGTTTAGTAACCTAGATTAATCTTTTAAAATCGGTTTAATAGGATTAAATTGGTTGAAATAAAAGATTAAATTTGTTGTAAACCTATCTATAAGGAACCTTTTCTCTAAAGGTTCTGGCTAGGCTGGGGTTCTTAAGTTGATAGAAATGTAACACCCCTACCTGGGAACTTACCTGGAAATGTGAATTAGATAGATTTTCAATAAGCATGCGACGATTATGATTAATGGATGATGATCAAAAGTTATAAAATACTCAGTCGGAGGAAGAGGCGTATCAGATATGTTTATGATTCCACTCATGTTTCTCCCTGTATGTTCACGCTGTGAGATTCATGCTTGACCTCGTGGTGCCCAGGATGCATCCCCCTTCGGATGGTGTTTGCATGAGACAATATCAAGGTGGACGGAAAAGGTATTTATAGTAAGTGGGTGAAAGGTGTGTGTTAACACGTCCTATGGTCTCTGTCATTGGTTCACACCGTGAGATCATTTTGTACGCCCTCGTGTCGCCTACGAAGCGTTCCCCTTCGGATGGGTTTTGTGCAGTTGGTCAATATCAAGGTGAACTCCAGAAATGGATAAGGTCGCTTTAGGTTTTGCCCCAATCGGATTTTTCCCCTTCAGATTGACCTTTTGGGATGGACCTCTAGGGCTTAAAATGGCAGGTCAGACTTACGGGAGATTGTTAAGTAAGTTAATGATCTCTTGGCCAAATCAATGATGGCTAGTCGTTATAGGAGCAAGAGTTGTTCTGGATTAATGACTGGTTGAAAACTTCTCAATTCAGAGGAGAGATAACTGACCTCCCTTTGGCAGCTTTTGTCCTAAACCTTTGAAGCGTCATTGTGAAACTATATGTCACACGGGGTTCATGTTAGTTTTGCTAAAACCTTATTGGATATTGTTTTGTTTTACAATGGGTATTTGCTAAAAAATTAACGTAGGTCAATGTGTTTTTCCTTTCAGAAACTCGTTAGTATTTCCACCTAAAGCTTTTAATAATGATCGATTATTTATAGTGGAAAGAATCGTATGAAGCGACCTCCATCCCACTACTCTCCAAAAGAGGAGAAAGAACTGTGAATACGATTTATTGGTCTTGGAAACATGTCTGGTAGAGAATGATGATTCTTCCTGGATCCTAGATTTAGGTGGTACCAATCATGTTAGTTCCTCTTACCAAGGATTCAGTTCCTGGCAAACGTTGCCATAGGGAGAGATGACTCTTCGAATCGTTACTGGTGAGGTCGTTTCAGCTGTTGCTGTAGGCAGGCTGAAGTTATTTTTTGACAAGAAACGTTATCTGTTACTGGATAATGTTTTTGTAGTTCCTCATATTAAGAGAAACTTAATCTCAGTTTCTTATTTCATTGAACAAGGCTATACCATCTCCTTTTTTGAGAATAAAGTGTTTATTTTCAAGAATAGAATGGAGATTGATTTTGGATCAATGGAAAATAACTTATATGTATTAAGGCCGTTAGTCATAAAAGCCTTGTTTAACACTGAAATGTTCAGTATGACAACAACAGCTAAAAGACCAAAGGTTTCTCCAAAGGAAAATGCCCATCTTTGGCATCTCAGGTTAGGTCACATCAACCTCAATAGGATTGAGAAGTTGGTGCAAAGTAGACTTCTAAAGAGTTTAGAAGAAAACTTCTTGCCGGTATGTGAATCATGCCTCGAAGGCAAGATGACCCAACGATCTTTTACTGGAAAAAGTTGCAGAGCTAAGGAAGTCTTTGAGCTTGTACATTCAGACCTCTGTTGTCCGATGAATGTTAGAGCTCGAGGTGGGTATGAATATTTCATCTTTTTCATAGATGATTATTTAAGGTTTGGGTATCTCTTCCTAATGCAACGTAAGTCTGAAGCCCTTGACAAGTTCAAGGAGTATAAGGCTGAAGTTAAAAACTTGTTAGGTAAGAAGATAAAAACACTACGATCTGATCGTGTTGGATAGTATGTGGACCTCCAATTCCAGAACTATATCATAGAACATGGGTTTGTGTCCTAACTCTCGGCCCCTGGTACACCTCAGCAGAATGGTGTATCAGAAAGGAGAAACAGAACCTTGTTAGACATGGTTCGGTCTATGATGAGTTACGCTCATCTTTCAGACTCGATTTGGGGTTATGCAGTGCAGACTACATGTTATATCCTGAACAACATTCCCTCGAAAAGTGTTTCTGGAACACCTTTTGAGTTATGGAGAGGACGTAAAGTTAGTTTACGCCACTTCAGAATTTGGGGCTGTTCGGCATATGTGCTAGCGATTAACCCAAAGAAATTGGAACCATGTTCGAAGGTTTGCCTCTTTGTAGGCTACCTCAAGGAAACAGAGGTGGATACTTCTATGATCCAAGTGAGAACAAAGTGTTTGTTTCCATTAATGCTATCTTCTTATAAGAAGGTTACATGAGGGATCATAAGCCATGAAGTAAACTCGTTTTACATGAGATCTTAAGTGAGAGTGAGACTTCTGAGGGTTCAACAAGAGTTGTTGAACAGGCTGACAGATCAACAAGAGTTGTTAAGGTCGGAACGTTTAGTCAACCGGCTCAAGAGTTGAGACTGCCTCAACGTAGTGGGAGGGATATGAACCCACCGGATCGCTACATGGGTATGACTGAAGCCCAACACATCATTACGAATGATGGGGTCGAGGATCCATTATCTTTCAAGAAAGCAATGGAGGATGTTGACAAAGATGAATGGGTTAAGGCCATAAACCAAGAAGTGGAGTCTATGTACATCAATAACGTCTGGGAGCTTGTTGATCCACCTGATGGGGTAAGACCTATTGGGTGTAAGTGGATCTTTAAGCGAAAGAGAGGTGTAGATGGAAAGATGCAAACCTTTAAGGCTAGACTCGTGGCAAAGGATTATACCCAGGTTGAGGGAGTTGACTATGAGGAAACTTTCTCACCTGTTGTCATGCTGAAGTCTATCAAGATTCTCCTGTCTATAGCCATATTTTATGATTATGAAATATGGAAAATGGACATTAGACTGCCTTTCTTAATGGTAATCTTGAGGAGACCATCTATATGACTCAACCAGAGGGGTTTATAGTTCTAGATCAAGAGCAAAGAGTTTGCAAGCTTAATAGGTCCATTTATGGGCTGAAACAAGCATCTAGATCTTGGAACATCAGATTTGACACTGCTGTCAAGTCGTTTGGCTTTGACCAGAATGCTGATGAGCCTTGTGTTTACAAGAAGATCATCAACAACTCAGTAGCTTTCCTGGTACTGTATATGGATGATATCCTACTCATTGGGAATGATGTAGGGTATTTAACTGACATTAAGGACTGGCTAGCTGCCCAGTTCCAAATGAAAGATTAGGGTGAGGCACAATATGTTCTCGGGATCCAGATTATTCGGGATCGCAAGAACCATAAAACGGTTAGCCCTGTCTTAGGCATGCATACATTTGATCAAATGTTGATCAGGTAGCAGGATCAAGATTTCTAGAGGGGTTTGTTACCTTCAGGCTGAATCGTTCTGTCTAAGGATAAATGTCCTAAAGACAACCTCAAGAATGTTGAGGAGATGAGACGAATTCCCTAATGCTTCTGCTTGTAGGAAGCCTTAGATGTTGCAATGTTGTGTTACTCGACCTGACATTTGCTATGCAGTAGGGTGTCAGTGATATAGTCCCAGATTTGATCCTGGCAGCGGTCAAGATGCTCTTTTCAAAGTATTTTGGAGAACGAGGGCTAACATGCTTGATGGTACGGGAATCGATGTGATCCTTACAAATACACGAAACTCTGAAATTTCAACTGATCGAGA
>NC_052354.1:13784913-13811742 GCF_009727055.1 Benincasa hispida
CTGTTTGGCTGAGGAAGTTCCTTTCAGATTTAGAAGTTGTTCCAAATATGGATTTGCCTATCACTCTTTATTGTGATAATAGCGGGGCTGTGGCAAATTCGAAGGAGCCTCGGAGTCATCGTCGGGGTAAGCACATAGAACGAAAATATCACCTGATCAAGAAGATTGTGCATCGCGGTGATGTGATAGTCACGAAGATTGCATCGGAGCAAAAATTTGTTGATCCCTTTACAAAGGCCCTCACGGCTACAGTGTTCGAGGGTCATCTGGAGAGTCTGGGTCTGCAGGACATGCGACATCTTGTCTAGGGCAAGTGGGAGATGATACTGGGGTATGCCCTAGTTTATTGTATATTGTACATTTTTCTCTTGAGTCATTAGGACAAGTGGGAGATTGTTGGGATTGGTGTCCTAATTCTCCTGGAGTCTCATTGTTTTGTAAAGATACACATTGTTCAATGAATAAAATAAGTGTTATTTAATTCTAGCATTTACTCATATCCAATAAACAAAGATCCTTGGTTATCTTATGTGAACTTAAACATATATATTTGATATACAAGTGGATCATGCCTTAAGTGATAACCTAAATAGGTTTGTAGTATAAGGATTAAGGTGGGATACCTGATCCTGGTGACACTATGGATACGATCTGCTTTGTAGAGGTTTGCAAGTGTTGTAAATTACTACAGATGGTTGATCCTGACCATTCATGTGGAGATGTGTGAGCAGGGGTGTCCTATACAAAGAGTTTCTATAAGACCTAGACCATGAGATGACTAGACTCTACCGTTGGTACTAGAGACTTGCATCTCACCTAAACGACCATAGGTGACACGAGCTCAATTCTGAGTGTTTTAGGAACTTACCTTTGAGGGCAGTCCTTTGATTAGTATGGGTGAGAGTGGCCAGATTGCCAACTCAACATGGCTAACTTTTTGGGGATTTGTCTGATCTGGGAGCTGGGAACTCAATCCACAAGATGGAATTCTCTTCTTTCCCGAAGCAGGGATAAGTACAGAGATTGCTCCCTTAAGGGCTGATTCCAGGGCTTGAACATAGTGGCTACAGCTTCTCTTTGGAAGAGAAGACTCAGTCATAGTAGAACTATAACTTATGTTCATTAGAGCGATCAGTGGTACTTAAGGAGACAGATGTAACTATAGGGGCGTAACGGTTATTGGCCCAGCTGTACTTACGAGCGATCTGTGAAGGGTTGTCGCACTGCTCATTGGTTAAGATGGATAATATATCTGTGGTAAGGAGAGTTCAGCTGTCGGTCTTTAGTGGAGTTCCTAGCAATTAATGGATGGTGGATCCCGTGACTAAAGAGTTTAGTCATTTATTCACATACCGTTGGAGCTTTGAGCTAGAGGTCCATGAGGTCCCCTTGGTAGCTCAATGGATTCAGTTGAGGATTAGTTTTTGGTGTTGATTTGAAATGTTCAAATTAACAAGAGGTATTTTGATTATATATGATATAATCAGTATGATGTATGAGATACATCTAGTGGAGGATTGATGTAAATGAGATTTACATTAAGTACCATGGAATAGAAAAAGAACTATGGTTTATATGTTTCATGAGATGAAATATTAAAACTATAGGTTATAAATATAGTAGGATAAATTGGTTATAATTTATATTTTATAATAATATTAATTATTGGATAATTAATTCTTTTTTCTAATAACCAAGTGAGTGGGTGGTTATTGGATTCCTGGTAACCGTGAGTTTAAAAGGAAAGTGGTTTTCCTATTTTGAAAAGAAGTTTTTCAAAAGCTAAAAAGTTTTTTGAGTTTTTTCTCTCGACGCAAAGAAACTCACTGTGGTCGTCAAGTAAATATAGATTTATTAAACGATGGCTGGTCGAGCTAAACGATTGTGCAACATTTACTAAACAATCGCATAGTTTTGCTAGATGATCGCTGGCCCTAAGTAAACGATCGTGTACAGCCTGTAGGCGACAGACCGAGCTAAACGATGAGCAAAACGATCACATAGCTTTTGCTAGATAATTGCTTAGCTTTATCTAAACGATTGGGCATCGATCTATATGATAGGTCTCCGCCATCTCTCACTTGCCCAGTCGTGTACACGATCGGTATTTCCTCCATTCGTTTGCCTCATACCAAGTTCGAACAGAGCCCACCCTTTGGATTCTCACACCAAGAATACCAAGGTAGCCTTATTGGTGGTGTTAGACTCAACTCGACATCGTCGAGGTTTTCTGAAGGTCGTTCGTGGTGCTGTGGAGGTCATTCGTGTTGCTGAGGAGTTCGTGACCAAGGCGATCATTGAGGATGAGCGCGAAGTGTTCGTGCTATGTTGTGATCGTGTAGATTAAGCATTTGAGGTTGCTGACTGTTCGAGCGGTCACGCAACGGAGCGTGGAGACGCATCTTCATACGTGCGTAGAGATTGCTTTCTGTGCATTGTAGTTTTTCATGCTGCAATTTCTTTATATGAATTGTATAACGCTTATTTGAAGTTGACTGTAAATATATGTTCATTCATGATTGTAATTTAGAATAGTCTTGTTCCGCTGCTCATGATTAGAATTTAATTATTGACGTTGGAAATTATTTATGTTGGAAATTGATGGCAAGAATTAATTCCATCATGGAAAGGGAGGGAATTTAAAGAAATAATGTAGATTAAGGAAAGAGTAAAATAAAATAAAATATACTATTTTATTTTATTTTATTCAATTCTCTCATTTTCTTTTCCTTTCTTTTTTCTTTTTCTTCCCCTTTCCTTTCCCCTCAACTTTCACGTGCAGCCGCCCCTGTCTCTGTCTCTTCTTTCCGCAAGGCCCAACCTTAGAGTATGGCACCGTCGACCAATCATCCCATTCACATCCAGCCGTTTTCGAAGCCGCACTGACCTTCATGTGTGAACGAGCCGATCGATGCCACGACTTCTAGTCGAAGACCTGCCGCCACCCTCGCCGCCCCAACCTCAGGCGCTTAGCGTCCCCTGTCGGTTCGCTCGCGTCTTCAGCCTTGAAGCTGGTCGGTTTGGTTGCGCTAGATCCGTTTAATCGTTCTCGATTGACGTCACGTCAGATTCTACCAGCCTTGAAGCTGACCATTCGTACGCCAGATCAGCCGCGCACCCATCCGCTCTAGTGTGTTGCTCGTTCAGCCATGTGTAGTTTGTCCAGCCAACGCCAGATCATTTCGTCCGTTCCGTCCATGCCCTTTGTTCACCGTGTGCCACCGCCGCCGTCGTTGGGTTTCGCCTGATCTGGTAGTTTTGGGTGAGTCAGTATTCTTTAGTTTTTCAGTTAAATCTCTTAGCCATGGTGTCGTGGTTTAATCGTTGATATGCTTCGTTTGGATTTAAAGTGGGATTGTAGGAGAAGCTTGAAAGCTAAAAGGGTGTTGTTAAAGAGGGTTGGAAGTGGTTTCGTTAATTTGTTGGTAAGATTGTTTGGTTCATGACAATTCGAGGTGTTGGAATTAGGCCTAGGTACTAATGGTAAAGCTTGGTTGTGTTCTTAATTTAGTGTCGTTACTTGGAGTTGTTGATTTCGTTTGGTAGTTTGATTTTATCTGTGGATTTTCGACTGAGGTAAGTAATCTTACTACTGGAACTGCCCACGGGCCAGACACTAGATGTATACTAGCATGACAGATTGATATTATGACAGAATGATAGCATGATAAACTGATAGTATAGTATAACCGATGTATGTGCTTGTATGAGGATCTGAAAGATTTATTTGTGCACATAGATACTTGAATGCTAGCATGAAATGATATTTGATTCCATGAGGTTGTATTTGATCTGAGGATATTAAGGCGTATATTTATGTCGTAGAACCATGATATTGAGGTATATATGTATGTTATAGAACCAAGTTATGATACTTGTGATGTTGAGATTGTGATAGTGTCCTCACTGATTAGTTAGATGGTCACTAGATGTTGTGTTTCCTTCGAGATTCACTAGAGGTGGTGTTATCCTTTGGGATTCACCAGAGGTTGTGTTTCCTTCGGGATTCATCAGAGGTTGTGTTTCTTTCGAGATTCACCAAAGGTTGTGTTTTCTTCGGGATTCACTAGAGGTGGTACTTTCCTTCGAGATTCACTAGAGGTTGTTGGTCCTATGGGACTTACTAGAGGTAGTGAGCATACTTAACAACAGTAGGATAAAAATCAGTTTTTCATATATGTATATGTCCCATGAGGACTAGAGAAGTTTATATGTTCCACTAGAGGTAGGCATCTAGAGGACATAGATGCCTAGCCTGACCCCAGTAGTGGGGTTACTTACTGAGTATTTTATACTCATCCTTTCTCATGTTGTTGTTTCAGGTAAAGGTAGAGATGCACCGACGATTGATAAGCAGAATCCGTGATCGAGCCACTGGAACCAGTTTTATGCTTCTGCTCATGATATTTAGATTTCTTTTCATGCTTTTCACCTTTCAGTTTTAATGTTTGAAACTTACTGATAAGATTTGTTTTTTGACCTATTTATTATTATTTATGATTTATGGATACCTTATCGTTTGTTTTTAAATGTTTGAATTTAATGGAGGTCTCTTGAGTTTACCTTATTTATTTAGCATTTATTTCACTATAAAAGGGTGCCGTTTTAAGTTCCATGCATGCATATGTTTAGTAACAGCCTAGCTTGAGTCCCAGGGGATTGGGTCGTTAAATATTTTACCTAAGTTTGCATGCAACTCTTGGTTATTGATTTTAATTTCTAATTTCATTTATTTATAACTCTTATAAAGTAAATGAAACAAATTAAAACCGACATTGACATACTTTATAAAATTATAACGTTTATAAGATTACCTAAAGTACTGTCATGCATCATGCAATTTTCATTCATTACTAATATATAATATTTATATAACTAAGTAATGAACCATGCCATAGCATACATTCCATACAACCATTCAATCTTATATTATAACATTTATAATATAAATGATGCATAGATATGCTATAATGCATGCATACATATACTATAACTCTTATATTATATGATGCATGAGCATGCTTTATGTAATTTAAATCTGTATACAAGTATATTATAATACTTATGATATAAAATGATGCATGAAAATAAATGCATAACCTATGGTCGGTTTTAAAACTATATGGTATAAATTATGATATATAACGAAAACATACACCACATGTATATTTATACTAAAAGTTGATGGATCGGGATAGAAACTCTCCAAAACAAGAAAAACTAAGGCTAACTATTACAAATATGAGTTCATCAGTTGGGAAAAAGTGAATCGAGTCTTGAACTGCTTGCCTCGAATCACTCCACAAAGAACCCTTGCAGCTGATCGTATAGTAAACGCCTAATTGTCGAGCAGCGAGGCATCGAGTACATACGATCGTTTATATGCGATCACGTAGCTTATGACTATGCGATGAGCATGAAAGTCTACGCGATCATGTAGTAAACATCCATGGGTCGAGTATTATATACCATGTAATCGTGTAACTAATGACTATACGACGAGCATGATAGTCTACACGACCGTGCGGCACGTAGGGATGCGTCGAGTATCATATACTACGCAATCATCTTCCAAATGAGCGCCTACGTGATCATGCAGCCAACACAACATGATCGTGTCACAAACCCTACACGACCACATAACATTAGCTATGCGATCGTTTAGAAAATGCTACACGATCGTGTAGTAAACTCTACACGATCGCATAACAAAAGCTAAATGATCATTTAGCTCTAGCTACACGATGCAGTAACTTCATACCTTCGTTTCGTCTTCTCCATTGAAACACATTACAACCTTTCTTCTTTGAAGCTTCATGAGCGACTCAAAACTTAATAAATAAAGACTCGATTGCAAATTATTGCCCAAAAATGCAGGGGCCCTTACAAATTAACTTTGTAAAAATAAAGAAAGCCTTAAAACGAGAATTCTATCTCGAAACATCCATCAACAATTCATCCACAAACATTTATCACATAAACGGAATGTAGATTAAAACCCACAAATACTGTAAACGAATTCAATACAATAATGGATTTTGGAATGAGAAACCAACAACCTGGCTCTGATACCAATTGAAGGAATCTCGACATGAGGAGATCCTTGAGCGGAAGCAGATCGTCTAAATTTCATTAATTATTGAATACAAAATTTACAGTAAACATACACAAAGATATGCATTAAAGGTTAAATTACAACATGCTATTAGATAGAAAAATAGGTTTAAAAAAACCTTACCTTTGGAGAACCTTTCTTCAAGTAATCCCTCGTACTAGTCACGAGCAAAACTCATTCTTCGTGGATCTCCTTCTTGAAGCACAGACACTACCAGTTGAGAACCCTCTGTATTCTCTTTTGGGATTCAAAGACTCAAGCAGGAGTTATGGGCTTTACTTGAGTCTTAGGAAGAGGGAAGGAGATGGAGAGGATGAGAGGGAAGATTTCTCCAGAGAACCTTTCTCTTGTAGATTGTGAATCGAATAAAGAAGATGATCCCTTCAACTTCTTTTATCACTTGTTTGTTATTGAGAGAATAAGGGGAGGGAGTTATAACTCCCCTTTTATTAATTTCAAATAAATTAATAAAATAGAATATATATAATAACTACTTTATTTTATATATATACACACTATATGTTATATCAAATATAACATATAGACTCTAGTTTTATATTGCGTCAAATACAATACTATAGTTTTTATTCTCTCTCAACTATATATGGCATTTAATATAAATCACATTTATATTAAATCCACTTATATGAATCTCATTCATATAAATGATATTTGGATCATATCCGAATATTTTATTCCTCTCAATATAAATTATATTTATATTTAATTACATGAATCTCATTCATATAATTGGTATTTGAATCATATTCAAATTTCTCTCATAATGTATCAAATACATTATAATTAATTATATCATATATAATTAATTCCCTCAATTAATTTGAACACTTCAAATTAATCCAAAGATTAAATCCCTATTGAGCTACAGTAGGGACCTTATGGACCTGTAGATTGAAGTTCCAACGGTACTCAGATAATTAATTAAACTCTTTAAATAAATTACCTAACATCCATTAACTACCGGTCAGTCCATTAAGACCGACAGCTGCACTATTTGCACTATAGATAAATTTCTGTGTCCATTGGATATAGCCAATCAACAATGCGATGACCCTTCACAAATTGCTCGTAAGTACAGATGAGCTAAAATATCGTTTTGCCCCTATAGTTACATCTAACTTCTTAAGTACCATTGATTCCTCTAATGAACAATAAATCATAGTCCCACTATGACCAAGTCCTCTCGGGCCAGGAGAAGGTGTGGCCACTATGTTCAAGACCTGGAATCAGCCCTTAAGGGAGCAATTTATCTACTTTCCCTAGCAATTTATCTACTTGTCCTTGCATCGGGGAAGGAATGAATTCCGTCTTGTGTAGCTGAGTTTCCAACTCCCTAGTCAGACGAATCCCCAAAATGGTAGGTTTGTTGAGTTGGCAATCTGGTCACTCTCACCCATACAAATCAAAGGACTGTCTTCATGAGCAGGAGTTCACAACTCACTCAAGATTCAAATCATGTCACCTATGGTCATCCTAGTGAAATATAAGTCTCTATTATTAATGGTGTTATATAAAGAGACTAATCATTTTGTGGTCCGATCTTATACAAACTCTTTATATAGGATACCCCCGCTCGCATGTCTCCACATGAATGATTAGGATTAGATCATTTGTAGCAATTTACAATACTGTAACACCTACAAAGCAGGTCGTATCCGTAATGTCACTAGGATAAGGTATGCAACCTTATCCATCTACTACTTACCATTTAGGTTATCATTTAAACAAGATCCACTTGTATGTCTCTATATACTTGTTTAAATTACATGGAATAACCTTGGAACTTAGTTTATTGGATTGAGTATGTCCTTATAAACTAACACTTATTTTATTAACAACAATATGTTTATGTGGAGTTTACAAATTACGAGATTACAATGATATTTAGGACACCATTCTCAACAATCTCCCACTTGTCCTAAAGCTTAGGGAGAGTAATGTACAATAAAGTACAAAAATACAAAAACTAGGGCATACACTATACTCCAGTAACATCTCCCACTTGCCCTAGACAATGTGTCGCATATCCTATAGACCCAAACTTTCTAGATAACCCTCGAACACTTTAGCAGTGAGAGCCTTTGTAAAGTCAGCAACGTTGTGCTTCGAAGCAATCTTCGTGACAATCACATCATCTTGATGCACAATCTCTCGACACAAATGATATTTTCGATCTATGTGCTTGCCTCTTTGGTGACTCCTAGGTTCCTTCGAATTTGCTACAACACCACTGTTATCACAATAAAGTGTGATAGGAAAAGACATATTTGGAACAACTTCCAAATCAGTAAGAAACTTCTTAAGCCAAACAGCCTCTTTACCACCATTGTTATCACAATAAAATTGAGCTATTTCAACCATGTTTTGTTAGAGAAATATGTATTTTTTGTCGAAGATTAATAAAAACCTTTGAAAAAAATATATATTTGTCGGAGGTATTTAAAAAACCTTTGAGAAATATGACTTTTATCGAAGGGTAACAAAAACCTTTGAAAAAGATATATATTTATCGGAGATCTTGAGAAAACCTTTGAGAAATAGTATAGTTTTTATGGAAGTGTAATTAAAACTTTTGGAAAAGACATATATTTATCGGAGGCATTAGAAAATCCTTTGAAAAATATGTACTTTTTATCGAAGGTTAATAAAAACCATTTGAAAAATATATTCATTTCTTGGAGGTATTGAAATAGCCTTTGAGATATATATACTTTTTATCGAAGGTTAATCAAAATATTTGAAAAAAATATACATTTATTGAAGGTATTTGAAAAGCATTTGAGAAATATCAACTTTTTATCAAAGGTTAAGAAAATTTTTTGAAAAAGATATACATTTATTGGAGGTATTGGAAAAACCTTTGAGAATTATGTACTTTTTATCGAACGATAATAGAAACTTTTGAAAAAGATAAATATTTGTGAGAGGTGTCCGAAAAATCTTTGATAAATATATGACTTTTGACAAATAATAATTTTCGAAGATTGATAAACCTTTAAAACATAATAATTTTTGAAGGTTAAATAACTTAATAATTTTCGTAGGTTAAGTAAACCTTTGAAAAAAAAATTCTCAACGGGATCTATTTCGTAGGTTAAGGTTGACATAACCTTTGAAAAAAAAATATCGAAGGTTTATTAAAGATTTTATTCGAAAGATGTATCCTTCGAAAATAGTCAACTTTCTAGTAGTGACATATCTTATATTCCTACAGAACCACAATAATCTAGATGTTTATGAAAATTTAGATTCATGCCAAACATACGACTCTATAATCTCTTGTTGATTCCCATCTTGATCTCCATGTCCCTGCACTCAATCCAAATGACCGTAGACATTTTGTAAATACTTCAAAACAATCATTAAAGTATAAATGTGTTAAAATTTTGGATAAAAATCGAGATATAAAACGGATGTATGTGACATGAAGCTAGAATATAGCTTGACAGTGTTTGAGTTCAAATTATCGATTCTAGTTACTATCAAATTGTTTCAAGTTCCCATTTTTGTCATTCTGACATATTTCTATTCTATTTTTAAGGATAATTTTAAAACATTTCATGAAATGTACCGTATCCTTTTTGAAAGTAATGAATATTTTTTTAATCAGATTGAAAAGTTAGAAAAAAGAAAAAATCAAGTCAAAGAGAGAACCTACCATTTTACAATGGACAGACACAAACACCGTATTTTTGTATTCACCTTCCTCCGGGAAGCAAACCAACACACTAATTTTAATTTTTCTAAAAAAAAATTTGTAAACCTTTCAGTTTTTATTTCATTAAAATTCATCTAAGAAAATGACCTCCGTAATGCCCTAGACCCAGATTTAAAATATATATTCGACCTAATGACGTTGTCTTAATTTATCTTAATGTGCTTTTAAGTGCGAAAACTTCTTTACAAACTAACATGGATCTTTTTTTAGTATATTTTGTGCTCTCATACAAATGTGGTCTCGTTTCATTCATCTCCTTTGCTCAGATGTTACACACACAATCAAACCAAGAATACGTAATCCATTATTTCTAAAACTCAATATTAGACATTATTAAATAGATCAATAAATATTAGAGTAAATATCAATTTATACCCTTAAACTTTGAGTGTTGTATCAATTTAAACCCTAAACTTCAGGAATTATATCAATTTAAACCCCAAACTAAGAATTGTATCAATTTAGATCCTGAACTTTTATAATTGCATCAATTTATACCTTAAACTTTCATAAATTATTTAAACTTTGATATTTCATAAGTGTATCTAAATAAACATAATAAATGGTCTAAGTTGATATAATTATAAAAGTTCAGGGTTTAAATTATATATTTATAAAAGTTTAGGGTCTAAATTGATACAATTATTAATTTGATGTTTAAACCAATACAACTCCTAAAGTTCAAGGTTTAAAACGATATAATTATTAGTTTAGGGTTTAAATTGATACAACATCCAAAGTTCAGGAGTATAGATTGATATTTATCCTAAATATCATTAAAATTTCCCTAACTCGAAAAACCAAAACAAATAAATAAAATAAAAAATCCTGAATTAAAAAAATGATTTTGAAATAATTGTGACATATATATATATATATATAATTGGAATAAGAAATAATAAGAAGAATTATGCAGAGGGCAATGGATTAAGAATTAAGGGAAATAATGTGGGGAATAAAAGCATAAACTAGGCATTTATTGTAGCTGCAGAGGGCAATGGATTAAGAATTTATAGAAAGGCCATAATAATTATAATAACTGTGGGACCATAAATTAAGGGTAGCTTTGTGAATCTTAATGATACTGCAACTGCAACTAGTGGCTATGTTTTCTTTTTTTTGTTTCTTATTTATATAAATAAACACAAAGGACCTCAAAAAGACCAACTCTTTATATATGGGAAGAAGTAATTTTAGGAAGGTTTATAAAAGAGAAGGATGAGTGAGGGTTTGAGAAAGAAGGGTTTGAAGTCATGTAACTATATATAGACATTTTTGTGAAAGGAGCAACTTTGTGTTTAACTAGAGAGAGAAATGGGGGAACAAATAAAAGATTAAAAGGGCAGTTGAAGTTTGAAATGTTTCATTAAATCCTAAAACAATTCTAGATGACTTTTGTTGTTAATTTTTATGGACAGAAAAGTTTGTATATATATTCTCATAAGTAAATTTGAGAGTTAGGGTTTTGTTGTTGGGCTAGGTTATCCAAATGTATTTCTAAGATAGACTTTTGCAGCCTATGTAAAATAGAGGATTTCCCCTCCGGTGGTAATCCCATTAAACGGAAGAAGGGGACAATCTATCCAACGAGGCTTCGTGCAAGGCCAATAAGTCACTTTCAACTGTCAGACCTTCTTAGCTACATTGAGATTACTGATATATGGACGGAGTGGGCGAGCTCTTGCTGATCTCTACGCGAATCTCCTTGATGGTTACTGATTCACTCATTCTTAAGCCCTCACTTAGACATGAGGGAGAGGTTCCAATACGCTCGACTGAGTTTACGAGGGAGAGGAACCTTCAGTATGTGCATTTTGTCTGTTTTGTACTTGCCTGCTGAGCTTTCTTAGCCAACATCTTACAATAGAAGGATGTGAGGTTGAAAGGAGGAAGACACAACAATACACATGGTTCATAGATGCCTCATTTGCCTTCAAAATTCAAGAGTTCAAATGAAACTTTTTAAACTTTAATACATAATAATAATAATAATAATAAGAAAAATTTTTATAAATAGAAAAAATATCAAACTATTTACAGTAATGGTAAAAAAAAAAAATGGATAGACTTCTATCAGTCTCTATGAGTGATAGACATCTATTAGTTTGTATCACTGTTAGACATTGTTAGTGCTAGACTTCTATCAGTCTGTATTAAAGAAGATTAAAATTTTACTATTTTGTGTAAATAATTTCCTTTATTTTTCTATTTTTTAAATTTTCTTTATTTTATTTTAATTAGTTATTGTATTTTCAATTGTTCAAAATTTAGTCTATGTACTTTCAATAAATCTAAACTTAGTCTTTCAACATTTGTTTAAAAAACAAAACGTAATATTTATTAAATATATATCTATAAATAGAAGAGAAAAAAGGAAGAGTTTATCCATCGTGATTCTAGGTACCAGATTTACTAAGATTTCTAATCGGGCAGTGACTTAGTAGTCAGTGGCACAAATATCTAGTACAATAATATTTAAGGAAATAAATGTAAGAAAAAGTGAAAAATGTTCTTTTCAAACATTAAAAATAATAAAAAAAAAGTGAAAAATGTTTTATTATTATTTTTTCTTTTTTTTTTTTTGGCAAAAAAGAAAAAAAAAAAAGAAAAAAAGAAAAAAGGAAAAAGCAATGGGAGGTTTTATAATATTTAAGGGTGGACGATTTGTTGCGTCCTCTACAAGCACTTATCAAGTGGGGGCTATATGAATTGACACTTTGACACGCCCTATGACCCACTTTCAATTTTTCTTTTTCCTCCTCCGTCCTACTTTTGGGTTTATTTGAAGTTTTCCATCATCTCCAAATTCAAGTTTTGGCTGTTTTTCTTTTATAGAATGCCAACATTATACATGCTTGCTTTCGTTTCTGTTCTTCTTCTTCAATCAAATACCTTGGTTAGATTTCACATGTTTTATAAGTTATGCGTTACGAAATCGACAACTAAATAATAAAAAAATACATAGAGAAGATCGACACACAAATATACGTGGTTCACTAACAGTGTGTTAGCTACGTTCACGAGACAGAGGAAGTACAGTATTATTAGAGAGAATATTTTCTGAATACACAAATGATGCCTTTAGGATTAGAGAGTTTATATAGTGTATTACTCTAAACCCTAGGTCATAGTCGTAAATAACTATAAATAACTGCATCGAGACCTCCGTAACTAGTTGTTTGAAGCATCAGCTAACAAATTCAAGACATTCCAACATTATGTATCTCTTTTCTAGTCTCTTATGTTCATAGTAACTTGATCATCTCTCAAAATAGTTGTCATTTTGTTTATAGACCTTTGTGTGCTATACTTTTGAATAAAATTTACGTTGCTATACGTGTTGAAATCTCGATAGTGAAAACAAAGATCTGGCCATCACGTAATAAATTTGTAATTTGGAAAGAAAGAACCTATACTGAAATATAAAGACAAAAGATTTTGATGCGAAGATGGAAAATTGCAGTATGTAGAAGAAGATGGTTAGAAGTTCTGATTCCAAATCAAGTTGAAGTTAAAATTTTCTCTTATGAAGTTATAAGAAAAATGATTTGAAGTTTACATTTTCTCCTTAAAATTAGGATCAGGGGATAAATTTTTTTCTTATCCTAGATTAGATTTGATTGGATGAATTATTAGTTTGTCTTCATTTTCCCAAATTTTGATATGTTTCATCAGATACAATTCCACCTACAACAATATAAATCATATTATTTTAAAAGTTTGAATATAGTTTATACTTTAAAGTTGTAGAAAATTTGTAATGTAATGTGAAGTAAAGTAAAGTAATATGTGGTGAGAAGATAGAAGAGTGGGAGTGGGAGCCACAAACACGTCCCCTCTCGTACGGCCATCTGCCGCTTATTCTCCCATTTTCTTATTGGCGACTCTGTCCTTTTTCCCACTATATAAATATCTTCTATTCACCATTTCTTTTTTTCCTTTTTATTATTATTTTACTAGAACATACTTTTGACCTCTTAATTGAGCGTGTTATCTCCCAATTAATTTTATTATCATATTCAAATTGACGTAATTATAAATTTGTTGATTGAACTTATGATATGATATAATGTTACACACAAGTCAATAAGATAATTGAAGAAACTTATTTTGTTCAATGGCAATGCCCTCTCTAATTATGTGTCATATCACGATGAATTATCATTAATTCGTTTAATTAACATGTTGTATTAACGTTTAAGTTAACAACATTAATCCTAATGACTTTATATAGTTAAATGTAGACTTGAGAACAAAGGGGCAAAGAAGCTTTGAGCCATGTAACAGGCAAGCTAGACTCGAGGACAACTACAATCATGCATCAACATATATAAGTAATGAGACGTTATGTAACTTCAAAAGTAGCAATTAGGTTGGTTATAATATATAAACGAAACATGAAAAGAATCGAATTGGTTAAACATAAATATTACAAGTTTAAAGGGTCAAGATGTTAACTCACATCACACATTGATTGTTGTAAAAAGAAGTAGGTTTATATTTTGTTATCATATGATACAATAATGAAGAGAAGAAGAGAGATGAAAGGGATTGAAAAGAGTGGAAGGGTAAAAGGTGAGGCAATGCTGAGTAATATTTGAAGAACATTTAAGTTGGGAAACTGAAAAAGGGTACTCTCATTTTGCAGCTCTTTGGTGACCTCACCAATTCCCTAATAATGTCTCTTCCACACATCTCTTTCATTTCTCATAAAAAAGCAGGCCAAAATTCTAATCATATTTACACCAAGCACACGCCATTTGTTTTTGTATGTAAGAATTTTATAAGGTTATACAGCCTATAGGAGTATCGATATTTGTTAGTTGTAGCTTCATAAAGACTTTGCCCTGAAATTTTGGCTTATTATTGCATAGATTTTGCACATTTTCGAGTGGTTGGGTTAGGCTATACTATACTACCAACTAGGGATGCTGATGCTTTTTTGTATATCTCTTACCCTTTACTTCAAATGGAAACTCTATCAGTATATACTTCTCCCCTACGCCTTTCCCCATTTCCATTCTCCTCTTTGACTTTCTTCCCTTTATATTCTTTTTTTAATTCTCACTTCGTTAGAATCCCACTTGAAAAAAATGAAGAGACAAGATACATGAGTTACTCATCTCATTGTCAATTGGTTATGAGAGGCAGAACTTCATATTTCTTTGGTATTGTATAAGAGCCAATAAAGCAATGGAGAGAGTACTTCAAACTCTCATCGCCTAAATTTTTTTAAGATGAAACCGACGGCCCAATGAGTCATCTACTTAAAATAACCCTCTCCGTCGTGCGCAGATTGCAGTGGTTCTCCTTGGGATTGCTCGAACCCAAATAACTCAATTTTCTCCTGGATTAGTTCGGGGGCGAAACTTGCTAATAATATATATATATTTTCTCAGTAACCAGACCTAATGCGTGAAGAAGAATATATATCTCTGATCATATTCTTGTGTAATTACTGTGATAACCCGTCTTCACAACACTTTATATAGGTGCATTCCCTTCCTACTCTAATATGGTATTAGAAATATTCTGACATTGATTTTATAAGATACACGAGTTACTCATTTCCTTGCTAATTGATTTTGAAATGGAACTTCACATTTCTCTAATATGGTATAGAGTTTAAAATGGATAATATTGTACCATATTGTAGAGATACGTGGAGTGTAAGCTCCATTCTCTTTTGGAAGGAACTTTGTGATATTTACAAGAAACCTCTTTCACAAATCAGATGATCATTCTTTGCAGATGATATTGCTTTTGAAGCCTACAAATGAGAGAAAATGTAAAGATTACGATTAAAAATATCAAATTTATTGAAAAACCCTAATAACAACTTAAAGTTGTAATTAAGTCAACAAGGAGGGAATTAATAAAAATGGGGAAGTTTGATTAAAACTAAGGAGTGGAGGGTGTGCAGGAAAAAATTAAGATGAATTACAATGATATTTTCTGAAAGGGGTATAACAAGGACTTTTCAAGTGGTTACTCAACTTAGTACTACTCTCGTCCAAACACGTTTAACTACGAAGTTCTGATGAAAACCGATACGTTAGTGCTGTTATGATCGCACCTTAAAGTACAACTGTACAATAATATTAGGAATGGAGAATAATTAATATGGTAAAAAAGAGGGAGGGAGGACCCCTTAAAGGCTAAAACCACCTGAACGTGGAATCCAATGAAGCAAGAGGGTAAGGTGTGTGTAGTAAATAGGAAGTTTTCACTTCACACAAAGTTTAGAGATGCCCAAAAGACCAGAGGATTAGTACCATTACTTGGGGGGCAGTACCCCTTTATTCACTGACTCCTGCCTCCTCCCTCTCTTTGCCAACGTACAATGATTCTTTCCCCAATCCAACCACACTCTCCAATATCCCCCATCAAAACTCTCCACCCGATTATGGACTAAATATTTGATGAGACTCGTAATCGAGATTTCTGTACGTATGACCTAATATCAAATAACTCAAAATCTAAAAACGTTAAAAACTAATCTTTTTCTTATGTCAAAATGTACCAGTTACCGTTCAAAAACACATGGAAAAATTCCAAACCAAAGAAAAGATCACAGACAAAAAAAAAAAAAAAAAATTCACTATATGAAAAATCATTGTAATCACATTGAATCATTCTTCTCTCAATCCCAAGAATACTCTCTCAAAATTTTTAGTCAATCACATCCATAAAGAGAAAGTTAACTAGAGTTAGCACAACTGAACTTAGTGATCTAATTAGGACAAGTTGAAACCAAAAGCATAGGCTCCTTTTATAATATTTGAAGCCCATCACTTCCTTGAATTTTTTCAATGTGAAACAACTGCACTTCTAATATTTTGTCAAAATTCAATCGGTCTCACCCATTGCATATTGATGAGACCTCAAACACGATTTCACGTTCGAACAAAATCATAAGATTATAAAATTTTAACAATGGACGAGAATTTATATATACTTTATAAATTTTGCGATGTGCCCTGGAAATCACGTTCGTAGTCTAATCAATTCCTCACACTCACAACCGTGAATGAGCTCTAAGGAGAATTTAGCGTTGATTGGTGTTTTGCATCATAAACAAAAAATTAATTTTCATTATTTTTCGAATTTGGGTCATTTGACATAACTACAATCAAATTTGGATCATTTGTATAAAAAACTTGTCATAATGTGATCGAAAAATTTTCACAGCAAAAATGATAAACAATAAAAATATTTCAAATTTAAATTCAATAATTATCAGAGAACTTACAAATTTATCAAATCAATTTGGTTGAATAATTTTTTTCCAAAGTATGATGTTATACCCTTTCTTCCCATTCCAACTATTTCCCAAAGGGTTTCTTTTTCCAATACAATATAACACCTAATTACAAGAAAGTGTTTTGGATTATATATTTGTCAAAATAATGGTAGAAAAAAAGGCCATGCATGCATACAGTAACAGGGACCAATGTCCCTACATCTGTACACAAGAGAGGGCCACGGTCCCCCACTATATGATTTCTGATTTATACAAGTTGTGTTCTAATCATATGTTTTATTCCTCCTCCATATTTTTATTGATATTTTCATACTTTCGGAAATTCAACGTCAATAGAGATGAATTGATATTTTTATTAGATCGTAAAAAAATTCATGAACCATAAAAGAATAAGCAACAAAATGCTAAAACATGTTAACTTGTTTAATAAGGATAAATAGGTTTTTTTTTTTATTAATTTAAATATTTTTATAATATTTTTAGAAATATCTCTCGACATCAACATTTTATTGATATAATTTCTATTGACATTTTCATAAATTGAGACATCGACATTCTTGTCGCCGTATTTCAACTTTGATTTTACTCCCAAATGTTCATGCCTTTTAAATTTTTTTCTTATAACAAATGGGAAATATTTTTACATAGTATAATTAATACTTACTAAATTAGTGGAAATTAAGAGGAGAAACAAATATCTAAGAGAATACAACTTGAAATCCATGCCATTTTTTTTCTTTAATTTGAGCAAGAATTAGATACTCTCAATTAGATGGGGCTTTCCCTCTTAATTTCTACCAAACTGTTAAGTATTATGTAATAAAGTTTATCATTAACCAATTTTGACATCATATGTAAAAGATTAAATATTTTTTAGGGTTGTCCAAATCAAGATCCAAATCCAAAAACGTTTCGAAGCTTGCATGGGTCAAGCCCTCAAGTCCTAAGTTGACTAGTCGATTATTCTTTCACCAAAATGAAATAGATCGAGCTCAACTTGGTACTAGTACTTTGGAACCTCGAAGGCCATACCAATTCTTAGACGCCACTGATATTGCATCCTATACCACCAACTTAGGGGAAGCAATTTGGTACGAGGGCTCTTGCAGGTCTGTTCCAACGATGTGTTTAGACCAAAGGAGAGGGTGAGTGTATTAATGTAATTTACGCAAAGAAAATCTTAAATTTCCACCAAAGAAATGGTTCCTAAAAGGGAGTTAACCCTCCTAAGTTAAATATATAAAAAAAGATAATCAATATGAAGAAATGAACTCTATTTTACCCTGTCTTCAAGCATGATTTGAAAATATTACTATAACAACTAACTAATAATCTTACTTCGTAGACATTATATTTGGATAAATTAATATTACAGATTGAATCAGGTTTATAAAGAACACCATCTCTCTCCATTGAAAATTACAGGTCATGGCAATATTTTGCATTGAAAATACACTCCTCAGAAACTGAGAGAAAAAAAAAAGAAGTTAATTTTAATGTTTTTTTTTACTCTATTCTTTTAGTTCAACTAGAGATGAACTAGGTTCAACTTTAGTTGTCAAAGTTAATATAAGTTTTATTAACTGGACTTAAATAAAATAAAATAGATTTGTATTTTTTGTAGTTGAGTACGACGAATGGGTGAAAATTGAACCCTGTAATTTAATGAAGTGTGATTTAAGATTTGTGAAAGATATACTATCCCAGTCTTCATCAAGCTCAAAAATGTCGATAGTTTGGATGTACAAGAAAAAAGTTAATTTTTTATTCGAATAGGTGGTCGGTCATTGCCGGAAAGGACCGAGAAAAACGTTTCCATTGGGTATAAAATACAACCTTTTCTTAAAGCAAAAAATAACCTAATTAAAAGCTGATTTGTAAGAAAATCAAATATACCAATCTAAAAAAAATCTAATAACATCTATATAATATCTTATCAAACAACAACAATAAAAAAGTTCTCACAAAATACATTGTAAATTAGTCCATCTGAATATAATATTGGAATGTGGTTATTGAATAAACAAATGAGCATGAATGAAATAATGCAAGATAAAAGAAATAAATTGAAAGACCTTTTACATTAAATTTGCAATAATAAGTGGGATTGAAGAGGAAAAATCACTTAACATTTTTTGAATTGGGTCCACATCTATCAACTCTGCACATACAACATCATCATCATAATTATCTTCATCTCTTTACTTCTTTATCTTCAAGAACTTGGTCAAACCCTAAAATGCCCACATACACAAAAATATTAAATACAACATAGGAAGAAGAAATTATAGATATAATTAATTATATATCAATTCTCTATGAAAATTAAAAAAAAAAAAAAAAGAAAAAAAAAAAGCATAATCTCCACCCAATTGAAAAGCAACACATAAATAATAGTTATAATTTATATCTTTTTCTTTCGAAAAGGTTACCCCAAATTGCTTAAACAAGTACAGACATTTCTGGGAGGAAAGGACCTCCTCCCATCCAGAAAAAAAAAAAATGTAAAAACCATAGAGATTACATAGTTATTGAACATAAAATATAAGAGATCTAAAAAGGGGTAGATAAATAAATAATGAAGAATTGAAGGGGTTTGGAGGGGAAAGAAAGCCATTAATTGCCACTGCAGCATCATCAAGATTCTCAAGGGGTTTTATTAGGGCAGAAAAGCCTGTGTGAATCTTGAAGATGCAGCAATAGCAAACAATGGCTGACCATTTCATTTCATTTCATTGAAGCCTTCATCTCCATCATTCTTTACCCAATAAAACAGGAGATTATAAAAAAAATTAAAAATGAGAGAAATAATGAGATGGGAAGAAGGGAAGATAAATGGTGTTTGGGTTTAGGAAATATGTATATATAGACCTTTCAAGGAAGAAAAATAAGGGTTTTTCTTATTATTATTATTACTTTTTTTAATTATTGAGAAAGATAAAATAAAAAATATATATTTTTTTAAATAATAATAATAATAATGGTGTACCTACAACTACAACGGTTAGCCATCGTAATCCTAGGTACCAGATTTACCAAAAACCTTTAATCGTTTCTGACCCTTTCTTTTTCTTTCACACATGTCAACACAATATAAAAGGAAACCTTTGAGATTTCAAGAATATATATAATCAATATTTTTAGAAAATATATTATTAGGCCGTTTTAATATTTTATGACATCTTATCATTTCATTGGTAATTAGTGTATGTAAACAAAATGGGTTGTGTTTGAGAAATTATTTAGCGAGACTCTTATAATGTGGTTGTTATAATTTTTTTAACAGTTGAATGTAGAGATAAAAAGTAACTACGATTTATATCTAGGGATTATTAACAGACATGTTGAGTATTGTGTCTATATCTAATGATTATTATGAGACAGTTACATTGTGATGTTCACACTCTAAATAAAATTTTTTGTCTATTTTGAATAAGTTGAACTTGTCAAACATGAAGATATCTTGAGTTCGAATTTTTCACTGCTTTAATTCAAACCATGATTCTAATTCTTTCAAGAATGGAAATTGTGACCTAGAACAATGTGTCAGTGTTCAAGTCCAATTTTTATTTCGGGTCTCGATTTTCGTCTAATATTATGATGAATTTTATTTTAAAGATGATAGTTAGTTTTGTTGTTGTTATGTTGGTATTTAAATTAAGTGAAAAGATTAATGGAATGATGATTGGTTAATTAGAATAATAATAATTAGTGTTGTGGGATAAAAAGAAAATTTTGGGTAATTGTGTGGTTGAAGGGATTTGGGTGTGTCCTTTGAACGGGGGGTGGGGGGCGGCTCCGAATTGACATGACCCTGACCCTAAACATGACCCTGACCCAGCCATGTAGCAAAACCTACACTTCAAACTAAATACCCTTTTTATCTTTTTTTCTCCACCTTCTCCTCTTTTTCTTCTAAAACTAATAACACAAGATCACCTATCACTCTCCTCCGAGAATGAGTGAAATAATGAGGTTGGAAAGACGTCTTTGATCTTCCAGATCAAAGAAGACCCAAAAGAGAATGCTAACGTAGCAAGATTGTGAACAATTTTATTGTCCCCTCTAAACATCTCATAAAAAATTCAGCAAGACTAGGGTCTCCATCACAAAAAGATCAACTTCGGACAAATCAAAATCTTGACAGTTCAATAATTTAACCACCTCCAAAGAATTAAATTTAACATCACAAGAGGATTTTGCCCCTTCCAATAGCTAAAGACCTCCATCAATCTTTCCACCACTCCTTTTGCCTCAAGCACCTTGACTCCGCAATTATGACTGATATGCTTGCAACTACCCAAAATTGGTGTTCCATGGTAATCCCGTAAAATCAAGTGGTCCTCCTTCAAGGGCTTTACAATTATTACTTCGACCACGGCACATCAACATTTGACTTTTGGTAGCTCTTGTCGGGGGCTTTGCACCTACATTTCCTACGATTGAGTTCAAACAGAAAAGCAGGTGGGGAGAATGAGAGAGAGAGACATTTTCAAGTAAGCTTCGTATTAGATGGTATAATTAAATTTACCTTCATCCATAAGTTTATGCTTTTAGGTCAATTAATGATTTAAGATTGGTATTAGAGCAGATTGGCTTAGAAGGTCATGTGCAAACCTCTATAGTGTTATTTCCTCTCCCAATTAATATTGATTTTCACTAGTCAATTGGCGATTTAAGACTACAGTAAAAAGATGTGTTATGTCTCTTTCTTCAGATGACCCTAGGTTGAAACAAATACCATTCTATCTTTTCTATTTTTATTTTAAAAAATCTTTTAGTTATCATAGAAAAAAAAAACTTAAGCATATTTTAGATTGTATCCTCAATTGTCCAACTACAATTTGCTACACACAGCAAACTCCCTTTTCTTCTTTTCCAAAAATATTTTTAATTTTTTAGTTGTTGAGTGATTGAAAAAGTGGACTACGCACACGGCACATATAGGTATAATCATAGATACATCAAAGTATTGCTCTTACCACATTTTTAAGTTCACTGCCATTGTTGAGGATTTGCGCTATTTCTCTCCTTGTTAATTGATTTTAAGATAGAACTTTTATGTCATCTAATAATTATTTTATGCTTTCTCACACTTATACTAGTTCACATTAATTATAGTACACTACTAATATTATTAAATTATGTTGTGGTTCAAAAATGCCATTTGGGTTTTTAATCTTATGAAGTATTACAACATTTTGAAACACATTTTAACTGAACTCCCATATATTTCATTAACTTCATCTCATGTTCAAATAATGTCTTGGTTTTTCATTCAAAACTTTAGTCTCATTCAATAAAAATAAAATGAAAGCATCTTTATTTTGATGTGGATAACCAAGATGCTCATTTAAGATGTTTTGTGTTATATTCTTCCTTTGATTTGGTGCATGTGATTTCAACTCAAATATTCCCATATTATCCCTTCCCCTATTCTCAAAGTTGTTTACTTCATTTTCTTACATAAGAAATGTTAACTCTTAGTATAATCTCTAATTCTTTCTACATTATATAGTTGTTGAGTATCTGTATTAATTTATATGAACATAAAGTAGAAGCCTTCCACTTGAAGCCACTTGGTTTTTCACATATGGGAAATTTTTGTCATTTTTTATGAGTTAATATTTTAATTAACGTGTCATTTTTTAGTACAATAATAACAGAGACATTCGATTCACGGATCTCTTGGTCGCTAAATATGTCAAGTGATTGTCCACTTTTTTCTTTTTATTTTAGTATATATACTTTTAAATATTTAAATTAGTCTTCATTCTTGGCAAGAAAGAAAAAATGTAAAATTTTTATTTGAACATTTAAAAATACTAAAATTTACTACAAATGTGAAGATTAAATTTAAACATATATGGAAATATATGAACTAAAAACGGAAGACGTCTTCCAATAATCTGATGAGAATTGTGTTTTAAACCTAATACTTTTTTAATAGTACTTTTTAAATAATAAATATCTATAACAATGACTTAAGTTAAAATTTTTATTATTTGAACATTTAAAAGTACTAAAATTTACTAGAAATGTGAAGATTAAATTTAAACATATATGAAAGTATATGAACTAAAATTGAAGACGTCTTCCATTAATCTGATGAGAATTATATTTTAAACCTAATACTTTTTTAATAGGGTTGTTTTAAATATAGAAAAATAAACCGAAATATTTATAAAATATTATAAAATTTTAGAATTATCAATGATAGACATTGATAGACATTAATAGGATACTGATAGAAGTCTATCAATATCTATCAACGTCTATCATTGATAATTATAAAATTTTGCTACATTTTGTAAGTATTTTCAACAGTTTTACCATTTGAAATAATTTCTTTTTTTAATAACACTTTTTAAATAATAAATATCTATAACAATAACTTAAGTTAAAATTTTTATTTGACCCCCTACTTTGTAAATGATTATCATGGTTTACGGAACATTTTGTATCTGATTAAAAACAAATCCAAGAAAGTATATTGTCATAGGAATCTTTGGATATCATGTCACATGATCTTGTTTTTCACTTTTCCAGAGATATTATTGAAAATTTTTCAAATTGATACTTTTAAACCGATATTATTTCTATTATATTTCTATAAAATTTATAGAAAAATTAGTAATTCAAATTCACAAATTTTTTCTTCTAAAAAATCTTGATATATGAATATAAGATGATATTTGATGTTTCAAAAATATGTATTCAAATTAAATCAAGAGAATCTTGATAAAAAAAAAAAAAGTTATTTTGGTAATTTATTGAAGTTATCTCCTATTTCTCTTGGCAAATGATTATCAAAAGTTATGAAACATTTCGTATCTCATCCAATAAGAAAAAAATATAATTCGTGAAAGTATTGTCTTAGGAATCTTTGGATATCATGTCACGTGATATCGTTGTTCTCTTTTATAGAGATTTTTATTGAAAAATAAATGTAAGTCACTAATAATAATAGAATTGATGTTTTTTATAAATAATAAAATTGATACTTTTAAATGGATGGAATTAAAAAATGGCATACATGTAGGGACGATATATATACTAACTCAAATTTCATCCATAGATATCTTTAAATTATTTATCATCACACATTATTTTCTTTTTCTTGGTATGAAACTAAAGAGTTTAAATAGTATTTGAAGAAAACATATGTCTTAACCAGTTAAATTATGTTTAGGTGGCATATGTCTTAATTAATAACATTTCATTCTTAATAACAATGGAAGTATTATTCAATTTTGAGTAAATATATTTATTGATATTAGAGACAATTAAACATATTTATTATGTAAACTAAATTATTAATAATTTGCTTCATAATATGTTTTCTTGTAGATTTTTTTTTTGAAGTATAGTAAGTGTCCAAACTTCTATAATATGTATTAGGTTTAAACTTCCATTATCATTAATTGGTTGTATAAAAAATTTCACCCATTCTTTAGTTATAAGATATATCTACATGCATACATATCCAAGTAATTGTTGATGATCTTTGTTCATCATTTCACTATACCTTATATGGATAATAAAGATTTTTTTCATTTATTTTCTTGATGATGATATTCGTGGTTCCATTTTGTCTATGTGTTGGAACTTATGGATTTGGGAAGATTTGATTATTTTTTTTTGTTTGAATTGTTAAAAAAACAAATTAAAGAATTTGAATTTTGTGAATGGGATATTTTTTTATGTTGATGACTGAGTATCATTATCATCATTTATAATTCTTGATCTAAAATTACATGCGTAAGCATTCTATTGGAAATATCTTACCATCATTTGGGCTTTTGGCCATGGCAAGCTTTCGGAGAGCAGAAATACATATATACAATTCTATAAGATACAAATGTGGAGAAGTGGATAGAGAGTTAGTGATCTCTTTGCCACATGTGTGTTTTCACCATGGGTAATTTTGTGATTAACTTAATAAACTTGAAAGTTTATGGTTAAATCAAAACAAGGATAGTTTAACTAACATATATGTGTCTTAGCATATAAAATGCTTGTTTTTTTTTTTTTTTTTTTTTTTTTTAAAAAAAATAATATAAGGGATAGAGGAATCGAATTTCTAAACTTAGGATTAATGGCACAAATTTTATGCAGTCTTACTACCTCATTTTGTCCATTATTTTCTATTACAACTTACTACTTTTGAAAGCAAAAAATGGTGTGACCTTGATGCTTAATCACAAGAAGTTGCTTGTTCCCTAAGATTTATACAACACCCAAAGTACACTCGTCTTCCAAGGAATTGGAATCAAACAAAAAATAACTAAAAAATGATCGTGAAAACCAGAAAGCATAAGGAAGATGAAGATTAGGGTTTTATGTGTTATCACAAACCAAATTGCAAAGTTTTTTGAAGAAGTAAGGAAAAACGTTTTAAATTTGAGAATTAACTCCAAAGAATCAATTTTTGGATGTGCTAAATTAATTTCAATAAACTTTTTGATTAAGAAAATAAAGAGAAAAGTAGTAAAAAAAAATATTACTTTTTTTTTTTTATGCATACCCAAATCCACCAGTCCAATCAAGCGGCAACAACGTATTCGTGCAGAGAAAGTTCCTACTTCCACCACAAAATTTGAAAGCCCCCTTATAAGCTTTTGTACCTATATGGCAAGGCAAAATCTTCTAAAGTGGAATAAATTTCTCTCCTTTCCCTCAAAATAAATCACTTCTGTTTTTTTGCTGTGAACCGAAGGTCCAAAGTCATTTCCAGTATTTTCTTTATCACTCCCTATATTTTTCATCACTTGTAGGAAAAATCTTGATCTCGTTTTAATAGTTTAATAAGATTATATATAAAATTTCCCCATCCCTTAGCTTCCTTAAAACAAATGGAGAAATTTTCAAGTTCCTAGTTTTACTTTTACCTTAGACTTTTCCATCATCATTAGGATTGGTTTGACTAATTAGAAAATCAAAGACGTTTGGTAAAATGATAACATCCAATTGGAAGGATTCAAACATTGTGACCATTTATTGTCAACCAAAGTCCTTCCAACCAAACACACCAATCTTAAAATGGTTAAACTAATTAACCATCATATAATTACTTCAATTTAAGGTTATGTGTTAGCCACTTATATATTTTTTTTATCTCACAAAGGTTGTCAACTAGATTTCAAATCAAACTGACAAGAATAATACCAATACACAACTTAAGTATTTGAAAATAGAAAAAGAATCATGAAGGAATCTGAGTGAGATGGTGTAAGTAATTGGGGGATGGGAGCACCAAATAAACCAAAAATCAAAAGGGTGTGTAGATGAAAAGGCATATATATGTTATATTAGAAATTATTATATAAAACTAGAAAGTACACCAACATATGTAAAATAGAAAATTTGAGCTTAATGAATTCCCATTGTCTCTTTAAAATAATTTTACTCACTTTAATGTCTGAGTTTCAAAAGTAATTGTCTCCAGAATAAAATACATTACTTTTCAAAAGTAATTCCAATTAAGAGAAGAGACATATTTATAGATCAATTTGTGACTATTTAAATAGTCATGTCTTTTATTTAAGTTGGTTACTAATTGAAAAAATGCATCTATTCAAGAAAGAATGCAACTTATGGGATTGAAAGGAACGCTAAACGGAAAGTCACATACAATTTATTTCTAACCATCAAGAATACATACATATATATATATATACATATATATATATACATATATATATATATATA